>NW_007252942.1:686347-764020 GCF_000164805.1 Carlito syrichta
AAAAAAAAAAAAAAAAAAAAATCTTCTGGTTTCAATGCAGAGAGTGGGCCAAAGAGGGGTAAGGGTGGGAGGAGAGAGACCTATGATGAAGTCCCTCCAGGTAGTCCAGAGAGCTGCCAAGCCTTGGGCTACAGAGGTGGATGAGAGCAGAGGACTGATTCCAGAAGCATCCCAGAGGAAAGATGACAGATACCCTGATGGGTCGCACATGGGAGGCGAACAAGAGGAGAGCTTCCAGAAAAACTCCCAGGATCCTGCCCTGAGCAAGCAGGGGGATGTGACCATCTTGTACTAAGGTGGGGTCCCCAGGGGGAGGAGCAGTTTTCATTCGTGGTAGTGGTGGCAGGGAGGGGAGGAGGACACGGCAGGCACATCTGGGGGCAGTTTAAAAAAGTCAATGAATTATCCAGGCAGAGATTCTGATGGGGCATTTGGAAATGCAGTCACCTAAAAATGAGGTGATTGTTTTATTGCACTAAATGCTTTGTTAATGAAGTTTAGGTTCGACATCACTTAGCAAAAAATAAAAAAAAAGAAAGAAAGAAAGAAAAAAAAAGGAGAGCAAAATCCTGCGGCTGCTTTACTTACTAGTATACATGTCTATAGTCATGATAATTTGACTTCTTGTTGCCAACTTTGTTTCTTTTTTTTTAGTCGGAGTCTCACTCTGTTGCCCAGGTTGGAGTGCAGTGGCACACTCATGGCCACCCCAGCGTCAACCTGCTGGGCTCAGGCAATCCTTCTGCCTCAGCCTTGCAAGTAGCTAGAACTACAGATGCATGCTACCACGCCCAGCTAATTTTTTGATCTGCTGTAGAGATGAGGTCTTGCCAAGTTGCCAAGGCTGTTCTTAAGACAGGATCGTGCTATGTTACTCAGTGCAGTGACATAATCTTTGCCTACTGTAGTCTTGAATTCCTGGTCTCAAACAATCTTTCTACCTCAGCCTCCTGAGTAGCTGGGATTACTACCACACCTGGCTAATTTTTAGATTTTTTTGTAGAGATGGGGTCTTTCTAGGTTGCCCAGGCTAGTCTCAAACCCCTGGCCTCAAGCAATCCTTCTACTTCAGCTTCCTGAGTAGCTGGGCCTACAGGCATGCACCACCACACTTGGATAACTTTTTAATATTTTGAAGAGACAGGGTCTTCTATGTTACCCAGGCTACTTTCAAACTCCTGGGCTCAAGTGATCCTCTCACGTTGGTATCCCAAAGTGCTGAGATGACAGGTGTGAGCCACTGTGTCCGGTTTATGATTTTATTTTAATGACCTAAGTAATATACAAATGCCTGCTCACTGTAAAAAAATGGCAAAATCAAACTAAAGTGTAGAGAACTAAAAGTGAAATTTCCTCTCTCACTCCTTTCCCAATGCCACCACCTTACCTCTAGGAAAATATGAACAGGAAAGAGAATGTTTCCCACCTCTCCATATCCTGTTTCAGCCCTTCTCTCTCTATGAGTTTACATGCTCTCTCACACGGGAAAATGTCCAGAGCTGACTGGGACATACCTGACGTTGGCAGCACCAGGTTGGATTTGTGGTTGGTGATCCTGGAGTCCGGGCCCTGCAGGATGTAGCCATTTTCCTGTCTCCACGTGAACCAGCTCTTGGTCTCAAGGGCAAGCCTGACTTCTCTCTAGCTCTCTGCTCCCCTGCAGCTGGTATGGAAGTGGGATCTCTCAACTATACAACCTGATGCTGAGGCCCAACAGACTTGGGGCTGCTGCCCCCACCCACTCAGTTCCTCTGCAGTCTATTGTGTCTGAACATGTGTGACCCCAGGTTCCGAGTGAGGCCTGGAGGTGGAGACCTCACTTTAGCCTTGGGCTCGTGGGGCATTCTCTAATCCAACCATTATTTGAGAGCCCTGGATAAAATTCTTGCTCAAACAAAGTGGCATGGAGAAAAATGCATGAATTGGCATGCAAAAAATTATATACAATATATTGAAAATTAGTTGTGAAAGCTCCTTAAGAAAGAAGGCACCATATTAGAAATCTCTTCTCCATACACGTCCTTTCCTGAGCTGGAAGAGATCATCACTGTGAAGCAGATGAGTGTCATCCAGGAGTCACGTTGCACAAACCAAGCCCACGTGCCCTTAGACCTGGAATCACGCTTAGTACGTGAGGCACACACTCCTGAGAAGGCCTGGGAATGACCCTGGTTGGGAGCACAGGCTCTGGTGTATCCTTAGCTTCGTTCAGGGGCTGCAGGGGACCTGCATGACTTTCTCTGATTTTCTTGCCAAATGTGCACATGGTACAACTCCTCTGTTCTCTCTTTACTGTTTGGCTAATAATCCTTGGAAGGTGCCTCATTGTTCAAAATTCTGAAAGGGAAGATAGATAAGAGGCCCCCTAGCCCCTTCTTAATTTGGGATCTACTCCAGATCCTTTTCTGTGCATTTACAAGGGGGACCTAAAAAAAACCTGGAATTCATTTATAAAAATTGTGTATTTATTCTTACACATTTACACTTCAGTTGCCTTCAAAGTGCTCTCCGTTTGATGCAATACACCTATCGAGACGCTTTTTCCACTGCTCAAAACAGTTTTTGAACTTGTCAGTTTTAATTCCTTTTAGTGCTTTTGCCATTTTTTGTTTCACCTCTTCCATGTTGGCAAAACATTTCTCTGTGGGGATTTTTTTTACCCATACAAACCAAAAAAAAGGCACTCAGGGTGAGATCAGGTGAATAGGGAGCGTGGGTCATGGGGGTCATGCCGTTTTTGGTCAAAAACTGCCGAACACTCAGCACGGTATGTTCATAAATCACCCACCATGAAATGGGCGAATGCATTGAAAGAATCTCCAAAAAAAATTCACTGAATTTGAACACAGCCGAGTCTCACAACAATGCTAGCTGGTACACTGATGCTGATGGGTTCCCAGAACACTTACCTAGTGGGGAAGCCTGTACTACAAGAGGTCTGTCCTCCAAAGGATAATTCCAGTTTTGGGGGTTACCCTTCGTAGAGGAATAATACTATTTTTTGTTTTTTTACATAAATAGTAACATATAATACATGTCATTCTGCAATTTAATGTTTTCCCTGAATAATAACATTTTGGTGATTCCCCCCCAACATATCAACAGAAAAAGATCTCCTAATAGTAGTCTTTAAAACTATTCCATAGTATGGATATTCTATAATATTTGTAACCATCTGTCATGGTGAGCTTTTTTTGAGTTGGGGTCTCACCAGGGTTGGAGTGCAGTGGTGCAATTATGGCTCAATGCAACCTTAACTCTTGGGTTCAACCAATCCTCTGAGACTCCAGGCACATGTCACCATAACTGGCTAATTTTTAAAATTTTTTGTAGAGACACAGACTAGTTATGTTGCCCAGGTTGGTCTTGAACTCCTGGGTTAAAATGATCCTCCCACCTTGGCCCCCAAAGTGCTGGGATTACAGGCGTGAGTCATGCCCAGTGGGACTTTCTTTTTCGGTTGTGTCCAGTTTTTGCTATTATAAACATGACAGTAATAAACTTCCTATTTACATATACCTTTACATATTTATGTGAGTATTTCTAAAATATAAGTTAATAAATACAGAATTGCTAGATCAAAGAGTATACTTAAGATTTTAATAGCTACTGCTGAATTGTCCTCCAAAAACGTTTAATGACTTTCACTCCCACACTGTATATTCCCCCAACACCCCAGTCTTTTTAATTTTTGCCAATATAATGGCTAAAAAGAAGTATCTCATTTTATTTTTGTTTCTTTGATATTAGAGAGATTGACTATCTTTTTAAATATTTATTGGCAATTTCTATTTTTTCCTTGGGAAAATATTTATAGCTAAAAATATGTTTTCCACTGGGTTATTTGTATGTTTCTTATAGATTTTTAGGAGCTCTTTTATAATGAATACTAATCTTTCATTGCAAATATTTCATCTATCCTGACACTTGTCTTTTACTTGTATATGATGTCTTTACTGTAACCATTTTTTAAACAAGGATGCTTTCCAGGTATTAATACAATTTTGCTTTAGGCCCTTCTGCCTCAAAATTATACTTTTAGAAGTCTGTACTTTTTTCTGATACTTTTGTAGCTTTAGTTTTTCATGTTTATTTCTGGAATTATTGTGAATTTGTGAAGTGAGATAGGGCTCTCTGGCTTCACAGCTTCTCCAGTGTCTCAGTGCCAATTATCAACCATTTTTTTTTCCCTGACTGATTTGAAGTGTCACCTTTATAATATATCAAATTCCTATGTACACCTACATCTATCTTTGGATCCTATTCTTCTCCAGTGACCTATCTGTATATTTCAGCCCTATGAGAATCACACTTTTTAATTAATATATCTCTATGGTAATTTTTTGATATTGGTAGGACACAGCCACCATCATCTACCACTACTATAACCTGCAATAATTTTTTAAAGCTATTCTCACACTTTTTTTTTTCCTATACAAACTTTATAAATGGGTCTTATTTCTTTTTTTTTCTTTTTACTTTTTTAGTTTTTTTTAAAATTGGGGTCTCACTCTGTCACCCAGGCTGGAGTGCAGTGGCAAGATCATGGCTCACCACAGCCTAAACCTCCTGGCCTTAGGCGATCCTTCTGCTTATGTCTCCTGAGTAGCCGGGACTACACGTGTGTGCCACCACACCCGGCTATTTTTTTGATTTTTTTTTGGTAGAGACAAGGTTTTGCTATGTTGTCCAAGATGGTTTGCTATGTTGAGAACTCCTCGGCTCAAGCAACCCTCTCATCTCAGTCTCCCAAAGTACTGGGATTATAGACATGAGCCACTGTGCCCGGCTACATCATATTTTGTTTTGGAAAAAAAAATCTATGAATTAAATGGGTTTGTACTGAATGTATGCAGTAATTTGAAGATAACTGACACCTTAACAATAATGAGGTTTCTCCTCCAGGAACACAGAATGTTCCTTCATTTATTCCACTCTTGTTTTATACTTGTATGGAGAAATATGTGGTTTTCTTAATCAGGTTTTGAGTATTTTTTGTTGTGTTTGTTCCTAGGTGTTATCATTTTTGTTGTGGTATCTTTTTCCATTATATCTTATGGTTGGCTCTTGGTAGTCTATGAAAAAGCTATTGACTATAGTAGATTGATCCTGAATTTAGTCGCTCTAATGAGTTCTTTATTAGTTCTAACAGTAGTTAGTTGATTCTTTAGAATCTTCTATTTGGAAAAACAGTATCAGCTGCAAAAAACTACATTTGCGTATATTCCTTTCTAATCTTAACGTTTTCCATTTGTTCTCCTTGTCTGAACCCACTGCCTAGGATTACCAGCACAATGTGGGACCACCTCAGTGTGAATAACTTTAACACTTGTTACTAAATTTCAAGGGAACAATTTGAACATTTTACTGTTAATGTTTGCTTTAGATTTCAGGAGAAAAGTCTTCATTAAGCTAAGGAGGTTTCCTTTTCATCTTCTCTGAAATGGATCAGAAATAAGCTTTGAATTTAATCAACTTCCTTTCAATTTGTTCAAATGAATTTAACTCAATTCTTCAAATAAAAAGCAATTCTCTTTTGGTCACGTAGAAGGTTAATGACCCTATCCTATATTTGATGAAGACAGTATAGTATAACCATGTCAAAGAGACCTCTGGTGCCACCAGAGTTGGTGTATGTTTAAAATGTAGAGCTAGAAATATTTTTTGGAGCACATCAAAACAAATCACATATTTATGCTATTGGTGACTTAACGTGAATCCCTCACCTTGAAATCATCAGGAATGAGGAGTTTTGATGTTCGTAGAAAATTCAAGATATATCTGAACATCTGTCCATCTCTGTCAATGAAATAGTGCTGTTTGAGACTGTCCAAAACAATGGGTTCTGTACCATCAAAAAGTCTTCCAATTCTGTGATAGAAAAGAGGGAACAGTGAAGACAATTAGATCAATGGCTCGTCCAGTAAGACCAAGAGCTGTCTTTTATCACTGTCAAAGGTAGCACTTTTGAAGATGGCAGTCAGGAAAAATCACAGTTCTTTAAGAAGTGTTGGTCTCAGCTTGATAAATATCTCAGGACCAGACAATTCAAAGCCCAGCCTTTCTCAAGTAAATTCTCTTACTCGCTGTCTTTCACCTGCAAAGAAAATGTTCCTGACATGGTGATTATGGCTAAGTGCTGTCACTGTAATGGAAGATCATATCTTCCCCGTGTTACCTAAAACAAGCTTCTCTGCTACTTAAAAAATGTTACTGCTCCAAAGTGTCTTTTAAATAGATTCTACTAAAAAGCAATTTTGTTTTCAGGAAATCTGTTTTCTGAGTTTTCCCACCCATGATTCCCAAACTTTCTAAAAATAAAGCAATGCCTATATGCTGACATCTACATTATTAAAAAAGCATAATTTAAAGTATCACTCATCCAGGAAAATATGTTTCTCATGAACAATATACAGTCCAATTCCTTAGGTCTCTGCAAAAAAAGCATTGTTAACAGCCAGGCAGCATTACAGAAAAATAAAAATATTCTGCCACCCCCAAAAATACAACCTAGTTCTGGAACACTATGGGTAATTTTTTAAAAACAGGGATCTGTAATATACTTTTCCCAGTTTTACAATTAACATTTGAACAGTATACTCCAGGAAAAGTGTTTTTTTCATCTGAATCATCATTTATTCCATGAAGGAAGGCTAAACCCATACATATTAGCATATAGTCCGTGAGGAAAAAGTGGTCACAGCTATACTCTGAACACGTAGAGGGCCTATTAGTGACACACAAACATTTTTTATCAGGAAACAGAACCTACACACTAGGAATCACTTCCTGTACCCAACAGTGCATTTTACTTCTCATTAACAGTATTGGCAGGCAAATGGCTCCATTCTTTCATGAAAAGCTTTTGCGGAGCTCATAACAAGTCTATCTCTGACTGGAACATGCTTTTTATTGCTTTGAAGGAGAAATTGCTTTGAAATCATACATTTTCTAATCTTAGGTTTAAATGGGATAGGTGTAATGGCAAATCAATAATTTCACCCCTTTTAAAATACAGCAAACAAACAAGTAGGAAAACTGCTTCCCTTCCTCCCGAAAAAGAAAGCCATGTGAATCTTTGTTTCAATTAACAAATCTTTTAGAAATCATTTTAAAACTCATGTCCGATCTAAAAGTAGTAAATGCAAAAAAGAAAGCAACTAAAATACAGTAATTTTTTTTTTTTAAGCTAGCGTTTTTGTCCAACTTTCCATGAACTGACCATGATCATCCAGGGTGGGGATTACAACCATCCTGGGATTCTCTGACTGCATGCCACCTAGCCATTCATTCCTCACTGACACATCAACCAAATGGCAGCCTTGAAACAAAAATGTACTCAGTTACTTACTTGTAGTGTTTCCAGGACAGTCTGATGCAGGACAGGAAAGAATGAGACTTGTTGCCTGTTCCTATAACATTTTACTCTTCACTGTTAATAGTATGATAAATTTAGAGGTGACGGGGGAAGAAAAGGGAGCTATGTTAATTAAGTGCTTTCCAGGTACCTTGGTACCTTGCACCGTCCTCAGCACTTTATGTATGTGACAAACTCATTATCCTCATTTTAAAGATGAAGGAAGAGGTTTGAAAAGATGAGTAACTTGCCCAACTAGTTAAGTCGCATTGGGCGATTTGTGCACAGTCTCTCTGACCCTAAAGGGGCCTCCCTACAATGGCTGGAATGAAAAGCATTAACATTACTGAATGAAAGCTTTTGGTCTAGAGCTTTATAATGAAATCTAATCAACTCTACTGAAATAAATCAGGATCAGTGATCTCAAGTCACTTGAGTAAACAAAGAAATGAAAATGAGATATTTTATTCTTAAGAAAATCCCATGCTTTTTGTACATAGATGGATGCTCATTCTCAAGTCTATACTTGGAAGTTCACTGGCACAGAATGAGTGATTAATAAGCCTATACGGAGTGAATGAATAAAGGGATCAGGAATGAGGAGTGTGGAATGAGAACGAAGTTTGGTTAGTTAGTTGTAATCTGCGTGAATCGACTTTTTTGTCTCCACTTCTTGAAAAACTAAGTCTCACTTTGTTTTGTAAAAGAACCCTAACTTCTCAGGGTTGGTTAGAAAATCCCGTGTGGTCACGGTGAGCTCAAAAAGCACACAGCAATAGAAGTATTCGAAGCTAGCCAACCAAAATTCCTACAAAAGCAGCTCTTAGAAGACTGTGGGCACAAAAGAACAGAATTTTTTAATTGCTTTTTTTTTTTTTAAGTTGGAGTATCACTCTGCTGCCCAGGCAGGAGTACAGTGGCATACTCACAGCCAACCTGGTGTTGACCTGCTGAGCTCTGGCAATCTTTCCACCTCAGCCTTCCAAGTAACCGAAACTACAGGCGTGCACTACCATGCCCGGCTAATTTTTTATTTATTGTAGAGAGAGTTCTCACTAAGTTGCCCAGGTTAGTCTCGAACCTGGAGATTCAGGCAATCCACTCGCCTCAGACTCCCAAAATGCTGGGATTACAGGCTGAGCCACCGAGCCCGGCCAAATTTTTTTTTAAGAGTCAGGATCTTGTTCTGTTGCTCAAGCTGAAGTGCAGCAGTGCCATCATAGCTCATTGCTTTCCTGGGCTCAAGCAGTTCTCTGACATCAGCCTCATAAGTAGCTGGGACTATAGGCATGCACCATGCCTGGCTATATATATATATATATATATATATATATATATATATATGTATATATATATTTTAAATTTTTTGTAGAGACAGGGTTATGCTATGTTGCCCATGCTGGTCTCAAACTCCTGGCCTCAAGTGATCCTCCTGCCTTGGCCTCCCAAAGTGCTGGGATTATAGGCATGAGCCACCGCACCTGGCCAGGAGAAAAAGGAATAATTCTGGCAGAAATGTATTATTTACAGACATTTCTGAAAATAGGGAAGAAGTGTCATTTAAGTGGTTTTTAAGAGGCAAAAAACAAAGAAGCATCTCTGGCAGATACAGAAAACTCTGTATGGATGCAATGAGGTATCTTCATTTCCAATTTATGTGAAATAGGAAAAAAAAAAACAAAACTGCAAAGGAAAGAGCAGGAAGGAAATCTGAATCAAGGCCTGAGCACTAGAAAAGCGATCCCACAGTGTGACCTAGAGGCAGTTGCGGCCTCCAGGTGGGCAGGGCAGATGGGGAGAAGTGGGCTTTCCAGACGGCCTCAATCAAGACCAAAGGAGACGAGAAGCCAAGGAGGGACTGGACTCCACCAGGCACAAGAGGAACCCCAGCCAGGGAACTGTTCTGGCAAGCAGGGCCAGCAAGCTGTCATCACGGCAAGGACAGAGGGAAGGCCCAGGCCCTGTCCCAGGGCTCTCTTGCTCTGTCAACTGCTGGCAATGCCAGGCCTTGGGACGTTGGCGGCCAGCAGGGCCAGGTCCGGGAGGTGCTTCCGCAGGCCCAGGGCAGGGGAAGGCCGCGGGCCTGGTGGTGGAAGGTGGTTAAGACACGCCTGCTGCTGGGGCAGAGAGGCCACGTGGGTTCTGTGGGAGCTGAGGGCTAGGCCTGTGAAGAGAAAGGAGAAAGAACTGGAAAGGAGCAGCCTGTGGCCATGCATGTACACACCTGCCTGAGGTGAAAGGCCTCTCGGAGAAGAGAAAGTTCCCTACTTGAAGCAACAAATGTTAGAGTACTACAAGGAAACACAGAGCTGCCAACTTCTGCCAACTTTGGAAGAAGGGATGTTGGAACTGTGAAAACAACGTGGAAGGAGAGTGTGGGGCCTAAGGTTGTGAAATGGCGTCCCTGGGTGGTTTTGAAATTGGGTTGACTGTGCTGTGGAAAAGGATTGTTTGGCTAAGCAAATAAAGGGGAAAATCGACACAGGCGTTATTTCTTGTGGATATCTGAATGAAGTTACAAATCAAACTTGCAGTGACTGGTAAATTCTGGTGCCTAAAAACTATGTGGAACTGATTACAGTTTACTAATCTCGGAGAACATTCCTGTTTTCCAACTGACCAAGACCAAGCTGGCACCAGATGATGTATGGCTGGTTTTTTTGTTTTGTTTTGTTTTACACTCATTGAATTAAGAGTCAGAGCAGAAAGTGACTTCCTTCCACAATTTCTTTTCTGTTTTTTAAAGATGATCATTACTAACATTTTTTCACTTTTTAAAACATCTATTCTTATTTTTTAAAAATAGTTTAATTTTGTTTTTAACTTTTTAATATTTTATTTTTCTTTTGAGTAGGAGTCTCACTGTGCTGCCCAGGCTGGAGTGTAGTGGCATGAACATGGCTCACGGCAGCCGCCACCTGCTAGGCTCAGGCGATCCTTCTGCCTCAGCCTCCCGAATAGCTGGGACTACAGGCATGTACCACCATGCTTGGCTAATTCTTTTGATTTTTTTGTTGAGATAAGGTCTCACTATATTGCCCAGGCTGGTCTAGAACTCTGGAGCTCAAGTAGTCTTCCTGCCTCAGCCTCCCAAAGTGCTGGATTACAGATTACAGGCTTGAGCCACCGTGCATGGCCTATTTTTGTATTTTTTTTCATTTGTTTTAAGTTTTTCTTCTTCTTCTTTTTTTTTTTTTTTCTTTAAACAAACTCTTGTGTCAAGGGCTGACTTTCAATAGAGCAGTGAGGAAACTGCTCAGCTATGTACAAAACCCTGGCCCAGAAGCAGGATGTCTCCCTGGCTTAACACGAGGTTCCCCAGTACATGATGAAAACATTTTATTTTGAACAATTTCAAACTTATGCCAAAGCAGATAAAATAATATAACATAGCCCCATATGACCATGACCCAGCTTTGAAAGCCATCAAGTCCTGGCTAACCGTGTTTCGCCTCTTCTTCTGTGCCTCACTCTCTCCCAGTGGGATTCCTTTTTTTTTTTTTTTTTTTTGAGTTGGAGTCTCACTCTGTCACCCAGGCTGGAGAGCACACTCATGGTCACCGCAGCCTCAAACTGCTGTGCTCAGGTGATCCTTCTGCCTCAGTCTTCCAAGTAGCTAGAACTAGAGGCACGATTCACGATGCCTGGCTAATTTTTTATATAATTTATTATAGAGACGATGTCTCACCAAGTTGCTCAGGCTGGTCTTGAACCCCTGGACTCAGGCAATCCTCTCACCTCAGCCTCCTAAAGTGCTAGGATTACAGGCGTGAGCCACCGTGACTGGCCCTCCAGTGGTATTTTTGAAGTCAATCTCAAACATAATATTTTATCGGTAAATCTGATTGTCAAGTTTGTTAAAATCACTAAAAAGAAAGGATACTGAACTATGTTCTTCTTTCTTTATATTGGCACTCTGTTGATTATTCTTGTTTAAGGAGCAAATAATGCAGGACCTTATGTCTCAGGAAATGAGCTCCTTTTGGTGAGAAGTGAGTCTGGCTCTTGGCTATGGTTCCCTCTTTCCCTGGCAAGGTGTGATGAACACACTGTGCATTAAAGAATGATCCTGAATGAGAAAGAGTGTAGGGCTAGGATTTGATTTACTTGGCTTAGTGTGAATCATTCATTAAGAATTTTTTTCTTGTGTATTAGTTCCTCTATAGGACCTCTAATTTACTGCTTTCTCTAATTTACTGTGACTCAGTCCCTTAAGAATTTCTTTCCTTCCTTCTTGTGTAATAATCCAGTCATTCATTCATTCTTTCTACCAGGATCATCACAGCCTTACTACATCACGTAGAGGGGGTAGGGTGGCAAATATGCTGCAGTGTTTGCTTTTGTGGAATTTGACAGTCTGTGGGGCTGAGGACGCAGGTCAAGTGCAGGGTGACCAAGTGTGTCACTGGGGTGTGCAGAGTGGGTTCTGAGCGTACCCAGGATGTGTACCTGACTCCATCTGGGGTTGGTAGGGAAGAAAGAGAAAGCTCACTGGAGACCTGAAGGACAAGGAGAAGTCGGCCAAGTACAGGCGGGAGGTAAGGTTAGGTAAGCAAAGGGTGGGGACGCATGGAGGCTTGCAGGGCTAGCAGCCAGGAAACGCCTGCAAGCCACTGATGGCTCTCCACTGGGGCGGGGTCAGGCTGGCTGCAAAACCAGGCTGGAGCAGAGAAGCCAGATCATGGAGCCGTGGGAGCCCGGTCAAAGAGTTGAGATGTGGTCTTACAGGCAGTGGGGGCTGATGTCAGGTGGTGCTCTCAGGGGTGTCAAGTAAAAGAGCAAATTGAGAAGTGAGACAGAATTGAGATGCCATGTCTGAAATCACTTCTCTTCATGGAGACAGCTTCTGACTGTCATCTGCATGGTACAGTGGTTCTTAACTCTGGCCGCACAGTAAAATCACCTGGGGAGCTTTCAAGACCTGCTGATGCCCGGCCCCCACCCCCAGATATCCTGGTGTAATTGTTCCAGAGTGAGGTCCAGGCATCCACATTTTTTTAAAACTCCCCAAGTAAGTCTCAACTGAGTTGAGAACCAGTAAAAAAGAGGATGGACAGAGATGAAAGAGGAATAAGTCAACATCATCAACTTGGTATGCTTCCAGTTAGTCCTTCTGGCACTTTGGTCTCACTCTTCCAGGCTGGAGTGTGGTGGCATAAGCACCATGATCAGGGCTCACAGCAGCCTCAACCTCCTAGGCTCAGGTGATCCTTCCTCCTCAGCATCTTTAGTAGCTGGGACCACAGGTGTGGGCCACCATGCTCAGTTAAGTTTTTTTATTTTTTGTAGAGATGAGGTTCCACGATGCTGCCCAGACTGGTCTCAAACTCCTGGGCTCAAGCAATCCTCCTGCCTCAGTCTCCCAAAGTGTTGAGATTACAGGCGTGAGCCACTGTGCCCGGCCACAGTGCTTTTTCTTAAACAGAGAAGGATCATCAGGAGGATCAAGATCAGCCTTCTATTTTCCAAATGGTCAAGTCTGAAATATATAACACTCAAGGATGCATAGCTGGCTATACACAGAGCTGGTTAGGGGTGATCGGCATGGTACCATGCTGACCCCTACTATGCTGCCCCATGGTGATCGCCAGGGAACAGTCACATTCAAACCTACGGAAAACAATAGCACTAATGTTAGTTACTACCTAATGAATAGTATTAAGTGCCAAAGCGTGAACTGGCTGCTTTATCTCAGTTAATCTTTATAATGATCCTTTGAAGTGGCCTTACTAGTCTCATACACAGGTGAGGAAACAAGCTCAGATTAGTTTTATGGCACTTGGCCAAGGGAACAAAGTTTTAAATGATGAAGCCTGGGCTCCAACCTGCTTTTTCGTTTACAATTAAAAAGAAAAGAACTGAACAACTTCCCTTGGGAAATGTATAATTGTTACAGTTCAACAAAGCCTGTTCATGTTACATATGATCCCAATAAATTTGGTTACTGTCAATTTTGTTGGAAAATCAGTTTACTTAATGGCTGGGATACAAAAAGTTGAGGCTCTGGGGTTTGGTCTAGTTGAGGTCGGGGAGAGCACTGGTGTACTGAGAAGATACCCTAAATCAAACTGAACCAAGCCAAACCAAACACCCCAAGACTTCTAAGGTCCCTTTCAAAGTGATAGTCCAGCAGTGGCATAAGAATGGACAGGTGAGTGGGGATTCTCAGGGCACTAAACACTTCTGGGAGGCACAGGCGGTTCCATTTCCGTGTACCGTACACTGTGTTCTTGTTCTGTGATGCTGTGTCCCTCACATATGATCCTGACAAACTCCTATGGAGTTTGCCACCTTATGGTTAAGGAAATTCAGTTTGAAGAGGTTTCCAACCCTTCAGAGGCTGCCTTCTGTCTCCAGGCTCCACACACCCCCATGCTTCCCATGCTGGGCTCCTGGGTGCACCCTGTGCACCATGGCATGTAACAGGACACCACGCCCAGCTTTACTGAGAGGTCAAGAGGTTAAGCAGGCGAATCCTTTCAACTCTCCCCAGCAAGTCTGTAATGACAGAGGAAGGGCTCATCTGCTGAGCCTCAGGGTCACAGGATCCACTTGCTCAGAGAGAGTGGAGAAGAGGATGGGGCACTTGCTGATGGTCCTCTTGACCCATCTATCTCTCCTTTGCCAAGAAATAAATGCCTTTTTCTTTCTGTCTCTGGGCTTCCAAGTCATGGAAAATAGGATTTGGAGTTGAGGAAAATATTTCATTTAGTTTCTGGTCCAGATTAATTTTGCTGGCTAAGAGATTCACAGGCAACTTACAAATGCATTTGCAGATATTTTTTTAATTCTAAAAGTGATACCGGCCAGGCATGGTGGCTCACGCCTATCACCCCAGTACTCTGGGAGGCTGAGATGGGAGGATCTCTTGCGCCCAGGGTTTGAGACCAGTTGGGCAACCTAAGCAAGAACTCAACTCCACAAAAAAAATTAAAAAATTAGTGTGGTGGCGCATGCCTATGTTCCCTGCTACTTGGGAGGCTGAGGAGAGAGATTGCTTGAGTCCAGAGGTTCGAGGCTGTGGTGAGCCATGACTGCACCATTGCACTCTAGTCTGGATGACAGAGTGAGACCCTAACTAAAAAAAAAAAAAAAAAAAAGTGATACCAACTCATCATTGAAAATCAGAAAAGTATAGAGAATGAAGAACCAGCAAAACAGAAAAAGTCTGCCATGAGCTTAGCACTCAGAGGGGGGTGACTTTAAAAATTCGATTTAAAGAGTATTTTTTAATTGAACTGTTTTGTTTCCAGAAGCACGTGTAACTTCATCACTTTTTATGTCTACTAACTTGGACACCTAACCAAGTTTCTGTCCTAATATCTGAAGACTAAGATGGATACCCCCAGGGTAGAGCGCTGAGGGAAGGTTGTGCATTTGTGTGTATATGCATGACTGTATGTGTGTGTATGAGTGTGTGCGTGTGAGAGGCATGTGCAGATCCGTCCTGCAGGTGCAACCTGGACTCAGGACGGCAGGGAGGGTAGGAGACCTGGACAGAGGAGGAGACGGTGTTATGGCCAAAGGGTACTTCTGCCTCTTTCCTGCTGAGATGGAAGAGGAAAAATACAAAGTGGTTGTAAGGGAAGGAAAATGTGAGGTGAATATCTGAAACTTTGGGAAATGCAGGAGTTCAATATTGATTCTCTCTGTCTTTGCATATATTTATAAATATCTATAATAAAAGTGTTTTGTTATTGTTGTTTTTAGTCAGGGTCTCACTCTGTCACCCAGGCTGGAGTGCAGTGGCCCAATCACGGCTCACTGTAGCCTCGACTTCTGGGCTTGGGCAATCCTTTTACCTTAGCCTTCCAAGTAGCTAAGACTACAGGTGTGCACCACAAGCCCGGCTAATTTTTTTATTTTTTGTAGAGATGAGGTCTCACTATGTTGCCTAGGCTGGTCCTGAACTCCTGGACTCAAGGGATCCTCTTGCCTTGGTCTCCCAAAGTGCTGAGATTACAGGCATGAGCCACTGTGTCCAGCCAAGTTTTTCTTTAAAAAGGGGAATGCTATGCTGGATACTACTATAATGTAAAAAATGTCACCAGTTGATTTATTGTTTTAGAAGTCTAAATGATCATAAACAGCATTTAATTTCTTTAAAGTATTTTAACTGCTAAAAAAAATTCTAGAAATAGCTCTTTAAAGTTTCTGGACTTGAGCAATTTCGTCAATATTTCATGAACACAGATAAAAATTAATTCGGAGCTTGTTATAAAAATGAATAGAAGCAATTTAAGAGAAGGGAAAAATACCTTTTAAGTGAAAACAAACAAAACAAATTATGTCTACTTATGGGGAGGCAATGTTGCCAGTACCTGTTCCCTGAGGCAGCCTTCTTCAATTCATTTTCTTCAGTGATACATAGAACTGATGGAAGCAGGAAGGAACGACGAGTTTAAAACACAAGAAAACGCCTGAGCGCAGCAACAACTCAGGAAGGCGGCACTGGGGCCCTCTGGGGGTTGCCTGTCCTTCAGGGCTTTCATGAGTTCTCCTCATCACTCTTTAGCTAGAAAATTTTTTGAAATTAGGAGGGCTACATTGACTACTGACAATGAAAATATGGGGCCAGGTGCTCATACCTGTAATGCCAGCACTTTGGGAGGTCAAGGCAGGAGGATTGCTTGTGGTCAGAGTTTGAGACCAACCTGGGTGACAAAGCGAGACCCTCATCTCTCTACAAAATATAGAAACATTAGCCCGGCACAGTGGCGCATGCTTGTAGTCCCAGCTACTCGGGAGGTTGAGGTAGAAGGATTGCCTGAGCCCAGGAGGTTGAGGCCGTGGTGAGCCGTGATCGTGTCATTGCCTTCTAGCCTGGGCGACAGAGTGAGACTCTGACTCTCCCCCGAAAAGTACTATCATAATGAAGCTGAATTTGAAAACAAAAAAACAAAAAACACCCATCAGAATTTACATAAGTAGACTTTTGATGTCTACATTCATTGAATGCTTGCCATTTTCCTAGCGCTCTGTGGCCTCTTAAACATGGAAGGACAGAGGAGAGGGAACCAGCCAGCCCAGGGCAGGCAAAGGAAGGCTTCCTGTGGGAGGCGTTGCCTGTGCAGGGTTTTAAGGAGTAAGGGGACGGGCCCTGGGGCTTGCAGAAGATATTTTGGCCCGAGGGTTCAGATTGAGGGAGGCCACAGAGGCAGGAAAGGACACGATCAGTCAGGAGGGGAAAGAGCAAGTGGAGAGCATGTCTCTCAAAGTGTCCACCAGAGCAGGGCATATAAGGGCGCCGTTATTTACAAGAACTTCGGCATGGCCTTTCGGTCACATCTTGGGAACCTCCCGGCATGTTCCGCTCTAAGATCTGTAGACCTGGGTTTGAGACCTGGCTTGAGTTTGGAGTTCTTCATCTGAGAAATGGGATAATACCTAACACAAAGGATTCTTGTGAGGTATACATGGATATCTCATTAAGCCCTATGTTAACAGCGCCCTCTCTGGGCAGGGCAGGGTACTCTCATCAGCTGCATGAGGTGGGAACCACTACCCCATTTCACGGGTGAAGACAGCAGGCCAGGTAATATACGGCGATGCCAGAATTCACAATCTGGGCAGCTGGACTACAGAGCTGGGCTTGGACCCAAGCTTGCATTGCCCAGCAAACCGCTGTGCATGGCCTGGGTAAACACTGACAGATGTGTATTCTTAGATGTATGTGCTATGCCTGAACAGAATGCTTGACTGGATGTAAAATCCTGTTGAGCATCTTGAATTGAAAGAAAACTTTTAAGATCCCCTGAGCCTGTGCTTTGGTTTGAGCAAGTGTCTGTTTAAAAATGATTTCTAGGGCACATGGCTCTTTTTCTAAGATCAGTCCAGGATCAGAGCCTCATAACCACCCTGGGAAGCCCAACTGGGTATTTTCAGCGAACACAGTTTCTGTTTAGGTTTCTTCTTGCTTTTCATTTGTCAGACAAGCGTGAACACATGCAGCACAGCCTGCCCTTGCCCCCCACCTGACACTGTTCTATATTTGGAGTTATTTTTGACACACTCCTTGTTTCTTCTCCTGATTTGAAATTCCAGAAAATGTTTTCCATCTTATGGTAATAATTACCAGAGGGGAAAACACATCCTAACTGCTAACATTTATTGAGAGTTTGTTGGACACTGTGAACACCTTCATGGGTTAGTGGATTTAATCCTCATCACAGCTCTATAAAGCACTTACAGGTGATATTTTGATTTTCCTAATGGAGACACTGAGGCACGCAGTCATCTAGTACCTTGTCAAGGATTTCTGAGCTACGTTGTTTATTGTCCCTGAAGAGTGAGGGCCAGCCCATGCTCGATGCTATCCCTGACTTGATATGTCCGTATGTCCCAGAACTCCCAGCTCTTTTCCAGCTCTGGCACCTTCACCAATCTTTCTGCAACTTGTAGCTAGGTTCTAGTTTTCCTGTTCCAGAACCAACTCTCTTGCATGTGTTTCCAGTGAATTTAATCTATGTTGGAGGGATGGCTTCTCAGACAGTTACGTCCCCTACACACAAACTTTCGAGTTACGAACTTTAATGCTGCACAGCTGTGTTTTTTTGATGTAGTATTTCTCTTCACCAGGTGTTAGTATGGCCTGCTAAATACATACTGTACTGTATAGCTGATAGTGTAAGTTGGGTACCTAGGCTAACTTTATTGTACTTAAAACAAATTGAACTTACAAACACACTCTCGGAATCATACTTGATCTTATGTTGGGGACTTCCTGTATTAACAACCCTAACTATTGGAGTAGAGCCTTCCTGTATGATGAGACAGTCTTGATTCTTCTATCCCTGTCATCAACAGCCCTACTAAATAAAACAGGCCTAGGCTCAGAGGCTCATGCCTATAATCCTAGTGCTTTGGGAACTGAAATGGGAGGATCACTTGAAGCTAGGAGTTTGAGACCAGGCTGGGAAACACAGCCAGACCTTGTCTCTACAAAAATTTAAAAATTAGCTGGGTATGGTGGTGTGCACCTGTAGTCCTAGCTCCTCAGAAGGCTGAAGCAGGAAGATTGCTTGAGTCCAGAAGTTCGAGGTTACAGTGAACTCAAGTGCACCATGGCACTTGAGCCTGGGCAACAGAGCAAGCCCTCATCTCTTAAAAAAAAAAAAAAGAGAACATACTCTGAGCCCATCTCTTTGTGCCTGCCACTTTCCAGGTGGCCCTGGACTCTGTATACTTTGCAATGATCAATGAGAAAGGGACATGGAATGGAGTTTGCTCCCATTTTCTTTGGTGTTTTACTGTTCCAGACTGTTATAATTTGCTTACAACATGTCATAGGATCATAGTAGTGACTGTACATAAAAACATCTCTTAATTATATGACACTATGAGAGGACTATGGCCGAGTAAGCTATCTCTATTTCCCTTTTCTTTCTTTCTTTTTTTTTTAGGGGGTTGAAGTTTCACACTGTCACCCAGGCTGGAGTGCAGGGCATACTCCTGGCTACTGCAGCCTCTACCTGCTGGGCTCAGGTGATCCTTCCACCTCAGTCTCCCAAGTAGCTGGAACTACAGGTATGCAACACCATACCCAGCTAATTTTTTGTTTTTATTATAGAGATGAGGTCTTGCCAAATTGCCCAGACCGGTCTTGAATCCCTGGGCTCAGGCAGTCCTCTTGCCTCTGCTTCCCAAAGTGCTGGGATTACAGGCGTGAGCCACTGCACCCAGCTTCCATTTTCAATTTAACAATTTTTCCCACTTGTAAACATGTCAGCAGAAGAGCAACTTACATTGAAAGTATCTAAATCTTTTGCTCTGTCCCTATAAGTTGAAAAACCAGGGGCTTAACACAGTGCTTAATTAAAAGAAAAAAGAACAAGAAAATATCTATAATTTATCTAGAGAATAGGTGAATGCTTTCTGGACACCTATCAGAAGATGTGTGGAAGAAATGAGCTGAATCCACTCTCATTCCTTCATACCCCCTTCTCACCCCCTCCATAATCAGAGACACATAGACTTCCCCCCCATATGACTTCATTAGTGACATCAGTCAAGGGTCTAACAACCGCAACTATCTATTCAAATATTTAGAGTATTAAAAAGTGGCTGGAGGAATGAAAATGAATGAATTCTTCTGTCATTGCATGACTTCAGAGTGACTAAGAAGCTTCAAAACACATTCAGAAACTAGGCTTTGCAATGACACAACCAAAGAAAGGGGATTTGGCCTCCGATCTGTGAGTTATGCCTCCTTAAAAGAAAGAAACAAAGCTGAAAATCGGGCAAGAGTTCTTTTACACAGCTTCAGATATAGATAAACTTTTTTGAATTGGGGTCTCACTCTGTCACCCAGGCTGGAGTGCAGTGGCACCATCTCAGTTCATAGCAGCCTCGACCTTTTGGGCTCAGACAATCCTTCTGCCTCAGCCTCCCAAGTAGTTGGAACTATAGGTATGTACCACCACACCAGGCTAACTTTTGATTTTTATTATAGAGATGAGGTCTCACCAAGTTGCCCAGCCTGGTCTCCAACTCCTGAGCTCAAGCAATCTTCTTACCTCTGCCTCCCAAAGTGCTGGGATTACAGGCATGAGCCACCACGCCTGACCTATATAAGCATTTTAAAGAATTTATCAGATGTGCATGTCTCCCAACAATCTTTTTACCATGTCTAATTGCTCCTTCAAATCACAATGGACCATGTGCCTGCTTGGCTTTCTAGTTTGAGAAGTTTAAGATTTCTAATTTGTGTTGCAAGTTTACTTAAATAGTCACTAAATCAAAATGACAGGTGAAAAATAATTCGCTTTATATCAGCTCATGATTCAAAGGCAACACTCGCAGGCGTGTGTGGTTGAGAAATACCGAAGGAGGCACTGACACCCTGCTCCTGGCTGCACTACAGCCAACAACGCGCAGTCTGTAGGTGTGTGTCTTGTGCAACTCTCTACACCTTCTAGGTCTGGGCTTGGTTTATCATAGTTCAAGAATTTACCCGGGGGCCCCAAGCCGGTCCCTAGGCATGCTGGGCGACAGGCGTATCTACTGATATTTCTCTCTACCCTTTCCAACAAGGGACAGAACCAAGCCCTGACCTGCAAATCATTTTGGAACAAAAGTTTCCCAATGAAGAACAAGTATTTCTCATTTTTTTCTTCCTTTTAAGATAATCATAAGGGGACCGGGCGCGGTGGCTCAAGCCTGTAATCCCAGCACTTTGGGAGGTCACAGCAGGAGGATTGCTTGAGTCCAGGTGTGTGAGAGCAGCCTAGGCACTATAGTGAGACCTTATCTCTACAACAACAACAAATTAGCCAGACATGGTGGCACGTGCCTATAGTCTCAGCTATTTGGGAGACTGAGGTGGAAGGATCACCTGAGCCTGGGAAATCAAGGCTTTGGTGAGCCGTGATGGTGCCACTGTACTCCAGCCTGGGCGACAGAGTGAGACTCTGACTCAAAAAATAAATAAATAAAATAAGATGATCATATATAGAAGTTGAAGAGTTTTAGGAGTCATTTGATACCATCGCTTCCCATAACTTGCTGCTCCTCTAACTTTTCGTTCAGAAAACCTAGACAAGAAACACTTTTGCTAAGTATTACAATCTGCGTAAAGGTTTACAGATGGGTTTCTCAAGAGATTGACGTACCACGTATTTGGAAATACAAACCTATCTTCCTTTCTTGGTTTTCCTAATCATCGCAGACATAGAGCCAGGGTGAAGAACTCTGTTTATTTTAACATGTTTCCTTGGGTTTGCTTGGCTGTTACGACTTTTAATCCAGTCCGTTTTAAGATGTCCAGCAATTTTTTCTGAATTCCACCCTTAGTGCCAGTTAGTTCCTTCTGCAACGTATCATCAAAATGGTGATGTTTTAATGAAATACCTTCCTTAGGGCCCCCAAAATTATAGATCAGTGGGACACACCTAAAAGATCATTCTTTGGTATTGACTGTTTGTGTTGCTTTGAGACTAGACAATTTTTCTTTTTTCTTTTTTTTTAGGTAAGCTTGAAAGCCCTCTGGGCCTTCTGAGCTGTTTGTAAAAAATCAATTTTTGGAGGGGTGGAAGGGGCCTCGCCAAGCCTAATGAGGCTGGGTGGGAGTTCTGGAACACTCTCAGTTTGGATCGCAGGAACAAGTTTGGGCAAGCTCACGTTCGCCCTTCAGTTATGAAGCCCTCCCGGCTCAGCAGGGCTTGCCACTGTTTGCAAGCAGTGGGTAGCTGTTATGCACAGTTGTAATTTATAGTCTGAATATGGAGACCACAATAAGAAAAGTTGCACAAGAGTAAAAAATAATCACTACCACCAGAAAAGATAAACAGCAATGTTATTACTAAGCAACCTGACACAGCATTTGTGCAGCAGCAGGAAGGCATTGCCCAGTGCAGGTGTCTTTCCACGGATATTGTGTCTTGATTAGATTCAGACAGGCCAGAAAATAGCTGATACAACTGCAAGAACAAAACATTGACTTTTAAAAAAAAAAAGATATTATTTTGTTAATGACATTGCCACCAGATTGAAGCTTTTGAGTGTCTGTCTTTGAAATCCGGATGCAGGAAAAATGCACACCTTGTAAGAGTACACCTGACCTTGCATTCCCTGCCCCCACCAGGACCACTCTGGGCACCTTTGAAAGAATGACATGGAAAGCACTCTGTACTCATTCAGCTGGCTGCTCTGGGGACAAACTCTTGCCACTCTCTCTGTAATCTTTCAGAAGCCAAATATTGATAATCTATCTACTTTAGGCTACACATCTTGCATTATTAATAAAAAGAAATGGTATTTTTAAAATCTTTAGTTTTTGAGATGGGATCTCACTCTGTCGTTCAAGCTGGAGTACAGTGGCACAATCACAGCTCACTGCAGCCTCGACCTCTTAGGCTCAAGCAATCCTCCTGCTCCAGACTCCTGAGCAGCTGGGACTACAGGCATGTGCCACCATGCCTAGCTAATCTTCTGATTTTTCTGTAGAGACAAGGTCTCACTATGTTGCCCTGGGTGGTTTTGAACTACTGGGCTCAAGTAATCCCCTCGCCTCAACCTCCCAAAGTGCTGGGATTAAAGGCCACCACACCTGGCCTGAATCTTCTATGAAATACCTATGAATTAATTTTCTCAAAAAAATAAATAGATCAAATTGTTTATTATTTAAAAGCTCTTTCTTGTATGACTAAGGGAAACATGGAAATATGATCAGAAGCAGAGCAAAAACAACCAGGGTGTTGCTCAATGACACTATTCATGACTGACTAACAACAACAACAACAAAAACAAAAACCAAGTACAGCCAGTATCATGGTCCCAAGCGGTGCGAATCATGCCAGAGTCAATAAGAAACGCCTTGCTCTGCCAACCTGTCTCCTGCCACAGCACCACTGTGCCCACGGTGCTGTGTGTTGATGCGCTGACAATACACCACCCTTCTCCCCAGGTCAGATGCCCAAGCCTGGACAGGCATGGGGCTCGCCCAGATGCTTATTGAAACTGAAAGTTTCCCTCCCTCCTGAGAGATATAGATGAAGTCATAGCAGATGATGTTAAGAAATCTGCATTTTTTTTTTTTTTTTTTTTAGAAAGCAGGATTTATTGAGAGCTCAGGAAAGCTCCCACAGTGGGAGGGGACCCGAAGAGGTTGCCCTAAATCTGCATTTTTTCAAGCACCCTGAGATGACTCTGATAGAGGAAATTAGGGAAAAGGTATCCATGGGAAGAGAGCATTCTGAAGGCTGGGATCACTCTCCTGTGATTCTTTCCCTCCAGGGTAACCAGGCTAGAAAATCCCTTTCTGGTTTGTGCCTTGAAGAAAAGAGGAAGGAAATCTTTGCTGCCCAGACTGGACCAGGCCAGTCAAGTCCGAAGGTGACCCAAGCACCTGGTGACTCAAAATGTTTGACCTTCACATTGAATTTGCCTTGGGCTGACTGAGTTGCTTCAGGTCACAGAAGGAAGTGTTAGACAAAATTCACGTACATTTAACAAATATTTATCAAGCATTTGCTAGGTGACCAGCACCATGTGTGAGGTGCTAAAGACTGCTGGGTGATCTGATTATTTGTTTAAGAACCTAGGGCAGACGTTTAGGGCTTTTTAAAATTTTATTATTTTATTTTATTTTATTTTTTTGAGTCAGAGTCTCGCGCTGCCACTCAGGTTGGAGTACAGTGGCATGATCACGGCTTACCACAGCCTCAACCTCCTGGACTCAGGCGATCCTTCTGCCTCAGCCTCCCATTATTAAATGAGATAATGTATGTCATGAACCCAGCCCAGCCTTTAAACTTAACTTTATTATTTGAATAACTTCATTTTTTTCTCTGAGTACAATATTTTATTCACTCATTCATTCATATATTAAGTGGATTTTTGAATGTCCATTCTGTGGCTGGTACAATACTAGGTAACAAAGATATAAGGATGGACAATAAGTGAGAAAGAGCTTTCTAGGGAGAGGGCCCGAGTACAGTGCCAAAGCGAGAGGTCTATTGCTGGCAGAGTGGCCTTTGACTTCACAGAGCAAATGAGATTTGTGACATCGAAGTGACAAAAATCTGCTTTGAAATCGAAACTAAAATACAAACTCAATTTTATCTTGAAAATTTAGATGAGCAATGTTTTCTTTTTTGAGTCAGGGTCTGTCTCTGTCACCTAGGTTGGAGCGCAGTGGCACCATCAGGGCTCAGCGCAGCCTTAACTTCCTAGGTTCAGGTGATCCTTTCGCCTCAGTCTCCCAAGTAGCTGGGACTACTACAGGTGAGCATCACCACATCCAGCTAATTTTTTGATTTTTTTTTTTTTTTGGTAGAGACGAGGTCCTGTTGTGTTTCCCAGGCTGGTCTTGAACTCCTGAGCTCAAGCAATCCTCACACTTTGGCATCCCAAAGTGCTGGGATTACAGGCGTGAGCCACTGCGCCCAGCCTAGATGAACAATGAAAGACACATTTTGGGGGAAAAGAAACACACACACAAATAAAATTATCTTTAGATATAGGGGCCAAACTACATTCCCAAGTGGGTCTACTCATCCTGTGTGCTGTTTTTCTTAATAGCATGTACGCGTCACTGAAGTACTCCTTCTGGGTTGCCTACTTGTCCACTGGCTGTCCCGTCTCCTCCCCCAGGTAAGCTACAAGGACTTTGGGCAGACGTTTAGGGTGCTCTGTGTGTGCTCTATGCTCTAGCAGATGGGGGGAGCACACAGTAAATCTGCTGAATGAAAAAAAGAACACATGGTGGAAAACTCGGGCACTACAGAACTACTTTTTCTTTAAATTATGCTCTAAGACAAGAGCTTATGAGTTAGATTATTTTAAAAGCGAGGTCTGTTTTGTTCCCTAGTGGCAAAGGAAGTTTGCTGAACCTGCCAATAGTGCAGTGTAAGTTATGGGAGGCCTTTTCACCACTAAACAGAAAATTCAGTTTCACTGTAGGAAAAAAAAGTCTTTTGAAGTCAATTGTTTCATTTACTCTTTGCCTGTATAACCGAAGAGCAATTTTGGAAAAGCAATATCGGAAGATGAAAAGAAGAGACAGAGAAGAAGGAAATTTCCCCTGTTACCCTGGAGAAACTTTCCATTTTTCATTTGCTAGGTGCTTTTCCCCTTTTAAATCCCTTTGTAAACTCATTTTCTTTTTGTAAAGATCACTCCATCTTACCAGTCTGTTCTGTTCTTCATTCGGTCTTACCAATCTTACTGTTTATCATTTTCTGCATTTTCCTTAGGACTTTTAATAGCAGCAGAGATGTGCTTTCTCTCCATCTGTGCTGAGACTATCTAGTTAAGGTTAATTTTTACTCATCTAAAAATCCCTAATAACCTCTTTGGTGACTTTTTTTTTTTTAAAGAGAGAGGAGGTCTTGCTTATGTTGCCCAGGCTGGTCTCGAACTCCTGGGCTCAAGCGATCCTCCTGCGTTGGTCTTCCAAAGTGCTGGCATCACAGGTATGAGCCACTGTGCCTGGCCCTCTTCTGTAACTTTTCAATTTGATCTGGACATTGAATTATCAAACATGTGGATTTAAAGAGCAGGTTATAATACAAAGCTTCCTGTTCAATGTCATACAGTGATTCTGAAAGCAAGCTCAGCCAACTGCTGGGCAAACTGGATGCATGTATGCATTTTTGTTGAGATCCTAAAACACGGGTCTGCATGATGAGGCTGCTGGACCTGTGTTTAGGGACTGTAGAGTCAAAGCTGGAACTAAGGCCAGGGAGGGTGGCTCATACCTGTCATCCTAGTACTTTGAGGCTGAGGTGGGAGGATTGCTTGAGGCTGAAGTTCAAGACCAGTCTGGGCAACATAGCAAGATCCTATCTCTAAAATATAAAATAGAATAGAGTAGAACAAAACAAAAATAAAAACCTGGAACGGAGAAGTCATAAAAAGTGGTGGCACAGAATCTCCAGCCCTAATACAGGATTACTGCAAACCTCAGAGTCTGGCATACAGCAATGACATGGAGAGCCAGATGTTAGAATTCAATTGTTTTCCCGACATGCGCACCAATCTCTTCATACTGCACTTGTCTGACGTTTCTTTTGGTATAGCTCCACACTGACGATCCTGTCATGGCTAACACATATGAGAGTGATGCATGCCAAAAGCCAGATCACTGCTGGCAGGGCACACATACTTGGCACCTCTACCCTGAAGCTCCAATACACACACCCCTTGGGTGGCCATGGGTGTCGGCTGCAAGGCTGCAGCGGAGTTCCTTGGTTTTGCAATTACCTACATATGCCAGTGTGCTTAGTAACTCTGCTGCTGTTTAGGAGAGACCAATTTAGCACAATCTACTTATGTGGGAGTAAACGCATGTACTGGGTTTAAAATATACAAAAGCTCTGTCAAGCAGGCATGTGGGATGGCAGAGGAGATTGAAACTCGAGAACTCGCCTTTCACCTCTAGGTCATTGTTTGACACTCAGCGCTTTTGGCCGAGACCCCTGCCTTGTTACCACCGGAGAGGTTAAGTTAATTAGTACGATCAGCCCACTTCCTGGTTTTAAAAAGTCCACATCTGAATAACCATCAATACAGCTGCGATTAAGACTGTTTTCCTTAGAAGTGATAGTAAAGAATGAAACAGACCTAACTTTGAGCTCAGACTGTGTCTTCTTTTAAAGTAGTCATAGAATATATTTTTAATATCCCACACGTATGGTTACAAAGATATTTTAGTGTCAACAGTGGGTCTCAAAGAGATCATGTTATTTGGTACTAATCTTAGTTACTTATGAAAAATCATTATTATCAATGATGTTTAATAAAGGTGCTTTGGATTTTTGATTCAGATATGATTAAGTCTGCCCTTAGCCCACAGCAAGAGAACAAGTGGCATACCTCACATGCACAGATATTTACAAGCTATAAATGCAGCTAACAAACTATTAAATGAAATATGTTCTGTCTTCTTTATCCATTTAAAATCTTTTGTCGATGATGATGCATTTTTCTTGACTTAAAAAAAAAATCTTATTTGACATAAAATTATTGCAGATCTGAAATGGGTGTTTTTATTAGGGATTACAATTCAAAATAGTAATCAGAAGTGAAGACTCAGGATTCTCCAAAAGTAATCAGTGTTTATCACTGAGAAGCTTTGGATTAGTCTCTGTCTCATAAACACCTCTAAAGAGCTATCTTTCCTCTTACATACACATCGGTTAAGACAGCACATCACGGATACATGTAATGCTTCAGTTATTTTGAAAACTTTAGTCCCTTTAGCTAAAGAAACGCCTAATGATGCAGGTGAATAACAATGTGAGTGACTAACCTTGTGAGATATAAAAGTCAACTTGCTTACTGAATCACTGCTACTCAGGGCTTATATGCAAAACACACACACACACACACACACACACACACACACACACACACACACACACACAATGGAATCACTGGTAGTCTTGATACTTAAATGAAGATTGAAAGACATTTTCTTTGAGAGAAATGGCCATTACAATATTGCATGAAATATTCATTGAGGAAGAGGCCTATATTCTCTTGGAGGGACCATTCTGCTGTTGTTCAAAACCAGATGATGAAAATTAAGACCTTTTTGGAAAATCACAGAGGTTCCCATTTTATTGGTCTGGGGCAGGGCCTAGCATGGCTTCTTAATGCTTTCCAGGTGCTTCTAATGTTCAGCCGTGTAGTCCGTCATACCACTTTCTAAGGACAACATTCTAAGGGTACTTTTTCAGCTAAGAGGGTAGCTTAAATAGAGATAAAATTTTAAAAGTCATCTACAGTATTTCGAAATAGAGTAAAGGTTTATGCAGGACCTTTGAAACTGTAGAAAAATATTACATCTTGAAGGTCACATGTTATATACAAATTAGTACTTCTATACTACAAGTCTCCCCTTGAAGTCTTAGAAAAAGCCCTCCTCCCCCTCTACGATGCTAAGGTAGAGAGGCAGGTAGGGTCTACAGCATCCCAGAATCTAGAGAACTAGAACTGGAGTTATTTGAAATTCCATGGCCATGGGCAGCTTCAAGTTCTAGAATTCATCCCAAAGTTAATAACATACAAGAGATTTTCACAGAAATTGGAAGGAGCACCTGACACCTATAGGAAAAGCATGAAGAACTATTTCTTCTCTGCATGTTTCATTACTAAAATTTATGTATTGGTCACATTAAACTGGCTGTTGCTTTGAAATGACCATTTAATTACTTATAAAAATTTCCCTGATACCCGAGAGGGAGTGCAGCAACATACAGTGGTCAATTCAACAGCTAAATGATCAGTGTCATTTGCTTCGGGTATAAGCAACAGAAGCAGAAGTGACTTGGAGGGCTTGTTTCAGAGTCTTGACAAATCCTCAAAGATATCGTCTAATGATAAGGACGATGTTGGAACTTGTGACAGGTCCTATTTAAGGACAGAGGACAAGCAAGTACAGGCAAAGAGTCCCCTGAGAAGATAGTCACCCAGGCAAGAATTCAAATGTAAGGCTATTTCCACAGTTAGGAAAGGAAGGAATGGGATACATTTGGAATCTGAAAGGCAGCTTGAAAAGAAACAATTGCTGGCTCTGGCAGGAGATTAAGTATAAAGGCAACACTATGTGGTGGGCACTAGGCCACGGTGTGCTTTTCATAATCACACTTAATCCTCCCACAACCTTGCAAGAAGACATATTTGTGCCTATTTTACAAGAAGGAGGACAGGTGCTCAGAAACTGGACCTATTCACAGCCAAACGACTGTCAGGCAAATGGAAAAGCCAGCACCCCGACCCAGAATGAACGAATCACTAATTATTTTTGTGGTTGCTCCTGTGACACCGGAGACAGGAAGCATAGGGAAAAATTGAGAAAGGAAGACTAGCAATTCCATTTTCCCTAATTATGCTGGTGCAAGAAAAATTCAATTTTTTTTTTTTTGAGTCAGGGTCTCACTCTGTCAACCAAGCCGGAGTGCAGTGGCATGATCACATCTCACCACAGCCTTGAACTCCTGAGCTCAAGCAATCCTCCCACCTTGGCTTCCAAAAGTGCTGGGATTACAGGCATGTGTTACCATGCCTGGTTGGAAATTCAATTTTTGATGTATACAAGTATCAGATTGGGGGAGGGAAGGGTGGATTTAATTAGATGCTTTTATAAAAACATTTGCTAACAGTTCAGAGCTATCCAGAAGTAAAAAGCAAGACACATGTAATTTCATATAGTCTAGTAGTCACATTAAAAAAGAAAAAAATAAGTGAAATGAATTTTAGTAAAATATTTTATTTAACTCAATATATTACCATTCCAACATGAAGTCAATATAAAATGTTGAGTTAGTCTACAGTTTTTTGGTACTAAATCTTTAAAAACCAGTGTATACTTAGAGGTCATTTATTTTATTTTATTTATTTTTATTTAATTTTTTTTTTTTTTGAGTTGGAGTCTCACTCTGTCACCCAGACTGGAGTGCAGTGGCTGTTCCTGGCCACCGTAGCCTCACCCTGCTGGGCTCCAGCGATCGTTCCACCTCAGCCTCCCGAGTAGCAGGAACTACAGGCGTGTGTTACCACACCTGGCTAATTTTTTTGATTTATTATAGAGATGAGGTCTCGCTGCACAGGCGGGTCTCAAACCTGCGGGCTCAGGCAATCCACTCACCTCAGCCTCCCAAAGGTGTGAGATTATAGGCTGAGCCACCGAGCCCAGCTTTATTTTATTTTTTTAATTAAACTTTTTTTTTTTAGTTGGATCTCACTCCATTGCCCAGGCTGGAATGCAGTGGCATGCTCACGGCCACCCTAGTGTCAACCTGCTGGGCTCTGGCAATCTTTCTGCCTCAGCCTTCCAAGTAGCCAGTACTACAGGTGCGGAATACCACACCTGGCTAATTTTTGATTTATTGTAGAGATGAGGTCTCGCCAAGTTGCCCAGGCTGGTCTCGAACCTGTGGGCTCAGGCAATCCACTCGCCTCGGTCTCCTAAAGTGCTGGGATTACAGGCTGAGCCACCGAGCCTGGCTAGAGGACATTTCAATTTGGATTGGCCACATTTAAGATGTTTGATAGCTACAGGGAGCCACTGGCTACCCTAGGAGACAGCGCAGGTGTAGACAGTAATGAGATCCACGGAATCTGATGTACATCTCAGGGTATAGATAATAAAGAACTGAAAGGGAAAAATCCATGGAAAGATGAACTGGGAGAGACTCTCCGGATGAGATACTGTTTGAGGTCTTTCCCTAGTAACAGGTGGCACCAAAATGTTGAAAGGGGCAAATTATTTGGGCAATTGGAAATGAATAAACAGAGCCTCTCTGTCTCCATCTTCTGCCACGGCCAACAGGTCACATGACACCTGGGAGCTTCAGAGGGGCCCAGACTCTGGCGGCCATGAGGTGGTGGAGGAGACCCATCCAGTCTCCACAAGCACTAGGAGAAAACCTGCTGCTTACTCACAGATGGTGTTATGATTCATCTCCCTCCTGTATCTGAGTTCAAAAAGCAAACTGGGCTGGGCAGTGGCTCACGCCTGTCATCCTAGCACTTCTGGAGGCTGAGGCAAGAAGTTTGTTTGAGCCCAGGAGTTTGAGATCAGCCTGGGCAACATAGTGAGACCTCATCTCTACAGAAAGCTAAAAAAATTAGCCGAGTGTGTTGGTGTGTGCCTGTAATCCTAGCTACTTGTGAGGCTAAGATAGAAGGATCTCCTGAGTCCAGAAGATTGAGGTTGTGCCACTGCACTCCAGCCTGGGATACAGAGAGAGACTCCAACTCAAAAAAAAGCAAACTCATGCAAAAGGCAGACAAGACCAGCAAATTTGGCTACAGTTGAAGTTTTACTTTTTGATTGTTAAGTACATTTTGTGACTTGACCCCAAGAAGTAAGTGTTCATCTGAGGAGGTAGCCAGCAGTGATTCTCTGTTATTGATGTTGGTATTAACAGAAGGAATGGATTTTTTTTTCTTTAAAAGAACATTCTTATATAAAAATATTCATGAAAAATATAGCCATTATTATAATGTGACTTTGTAATACCCACTCCAATATACTTAGGGAAGGTGGGGAACTCAATAATACTAACAGATGACTGATAGCATTTCATTAAAAAATATATAGACTTTTGAATAATTGAATGAATGGAAATCCATTTTATTTAAATCATTTCATTTTGATTGTAGAAATTGTATCTGTAAATCTTCTTTCTAACATTTACATTCTTTCTTAAAATATATGGTAGTAGAGTGAGATTTTAAACATTTGGACTGGCGTGGTGGCTCATACCTGTAATTCCTACACTTTGAGAAGTTGAGGTGAGAGTATTACCTGAGGCCAGGAGTTCAATACCAGCCTCCTGGTATAACAAGACCTCGGATCTAAAAAGTTTTTAAAAATTAGCCAGGGATGGTGGCATGGACCTGTAGTCTCAGCTATTTAGGAGGCTAAGGCGGGAGGATCCCTTGAGCCCAGGAGTTCGAGGCTGCAGTTAGCTATGATTGTACCACTGCACTCTAGACTGCGTAACAGAGCCAGACTCCATCTCAAAAAACAAAATAAAACAAAACAAAAAACACTCCAAAACAAAAAACCAGGCTTGGGCAACCCATTCAGGTCCCCTCCCACTGTGAGACCTTTTCTGTCTTCTCAATAAATCCTATTTTCTCAAAAAAAAAAAAAAAAAATCAGGCTTCATGTAGTTTTTAAGACATCAGTGATTTTCGTGTCAGTGCTATCTAATTACGCTGTAAGCTTTGTTACCTGTCAGTTTGTAAGATGTTCTTAAAAATGCAACTGGTGCCCTACTGAAAGCCCAAGCATTGTGTTTCCATTTCCTATGAGGAGAAACACGCAGAGAAACACCTTTTTCCCTAACATTGACCTACATGAGCTCAAGCCTCCTCCCCTATCCACTAGCAGATTTGGTGAAGATAAATTCCCTTACAGGATCTGGGCTTAGCCCTCAAGTCTGGGGCTGAGGCAGGGGTTTGCCCAGGGTGCAAAGAAAATTATTTCTTTAAAGCTCCTTTAGGGCAAGCACAGTAGCTCACACATGTAATCCCAGCATTCTAGGAGGCTGAGGCAGGCGGATTGCTATGACCAGCCTGGGCAACATAGTGAGACCTCATCTCTACAAAAATTAAAAAAAATTGACCAGGCATGGTGACACATACCTGTAGTCTCAGCTATTTGGGAGACTGAGGCAGAAGGATCACCTGAGCCCAGGAGGTCGAGGCTGCCGTGAGCTGTGATTGTGCCATTACACTCCAGCCTGGGTGACAGAGTGATACCCAACTCAAAAAATCCAAAACAAACAACAAAAAAACCAACTCCTTTAGGAATGAGTGGGAGAGGAAGTGGGAGGGGCTATCTCATAAATAATAAATCTCATAAATGTTTACTGTTTATTTGTAAGTCACACTCCCTCTTCCTACAAGTCATACACTTATTTATCTGCCTTGAGCTGTCTCCTAAGTTCCATGACCCTTCATTTTTTTTTTTTTTTGAGTTGGACTCTCACTCAGTCACCCAGACTGGAGTGCAGTGGCCGCTCCCGGCCACCGCAGCCTCCCCTGCTGGGCTCCGGTGATGATCCTTCCGCCTCAGCCTTCCAAGTAGCCGGAATTACAGGTATACGCTACCACGCCCGGCTGATTTTTTGATTTATTGTGGAGATGAGGTCTCACTGCCCAGGCGGGTCTCGAACCCGCGGGCTCAGGCAGTCTACTCACCTCAGCCTCCCAAAGGCGTGGGATTACAGGCTGAGCCACCGAGCCCGGCTACCTTTCATTTTTTTGAAAAACAAGACTGTTTTGGCTCCCTGGACTTTTACATACTGTTCTATTCTTATTTATTTATTTCATTATTATCATCTTTTTGAGTCAGGGTCTCATAGTATTGTCAAGGCCAGAGAACAGTGGCACAATCCCGGCTCACCACAGTCTCGACCTCCTGGGCTCAGGCAATCCTTCTGCCTCAGCTTCCTGAGTAGCTTGGACTACAGATGTGTGCCATCATGCCTGGTTAATTTTTATTTTTTGTAGAGAATAGGTATCACCATGTTGCCCAGGCTGGTCTCAAACTCCTGGGCTCAAGCAATTCTCCCGCCTTGTTCTCCCAAAGTGCTGGGATTACAAGTATGAGCCACTATGCCCTGCGCATACTGTTGTAAACATAATGCATTGTTGATAAGAGTCACCCTTACTTTTTTTTTTCTAGTTCATAACTTGATGGCCCAAGCGATCTCCTATAAAATAATCAGAACTTATAAGAAAGCATGTTTTAGAAGAAGAGTACAGAAGAAAGGCAACAGGGAGAAATCACCATCCTTTCATATACTACATGGAGGATTAAGAAGGTCTTTGTAGGGTGAACGATCACGGAACTCCATTCTCAAGTGGTATTTGTACATGGTTTTGACCAAGTTTTGGGTCAAATCCTGACCCATAGGAGATGTACAGCCACATCCAAAAGCAGCCCCTGTAGCAGGCTGGCCCACAGGGCGCCTTCATGTCCTTACCCCAACCTTGGCAAGCCCACACTGTTATGCTGGTCAAAGGAAAAACAGTTAGATCATCAAACACATGCACATCGGCATCTGACTTTTCAGTTTTTCAGATTACCTTGATTCGGGGTATTTGGTGAGGGTGGCCAGGCTGCTGGTGTACATGTGGCCGCCCACGTCAATGTGGACGGGCGCATTGGATTTTGTGAGCTGTGCTGGAGTAGGGATGCCTTGGTTGTTCAGTGGAGACGCAGGGGATCTAGTGATCAGAGGTCTTGACATATTGGGTCGACTGTCCTACAGAGAGATAAGCAGGTTAAGACATTGTTTCTCTTTTCAGTGAAAAAGAAATGAAATACGAGGGAGGACCCAAAAAACCCCGGTATTTATTTATAAAAAATTGTGTATTTATTCTTATGTGTTTAAACTTCAGTCACCTTCAAAGTTCTATTTGATGTAATACATCTATTGAGATACTTTTTCCACTGCTCAAAACAGTTTTTGAGCTCGTCCATTTGGACGCCTTTTAGTGCTTCTGCTGTTTTTTGTTTCACCACTTCCACATTGGCAAAACATTTCCCTTTAGGGACTTTTTTCATCTGGGGAAATAAAAAAATTATCTCAGGGTGAGATCAGGTGAATACGGAGGATGGGGCATGGGGATCATGCCATTTTTGGTCAAAAACTGCTAAACACTCAGCATGGTGTGGGATGTGCTCTGGTAAATTATTCATCACGAAATGGTCAAACTCATTGAAAGAATCTTCAAAAGATATTCACTGAAGTCAAACTCAGACTCTCACAACAACACTAGCTGGTACACTGATGGGTTTTACTGAGTGAGGAAAGCCTGTAATATAAAGGGCCCACCCTCCAAAAGACAATTCCGAGATTCTGGGGGGTCCCCTTGTACATATATCATCAAGAACAAACCTGTGATTAATGCTGATATTTAATCAGTAATAAAATCTGAAAAATCAGCAAGGTCTCGCTTTTGTTATAAGGAATATCCAAAAAACAAACTCTGCAGCAAAGAACAGGAAAACTTCACATGCTCAGAAATAAGGAGAACTCATGTTTGCTTCAAATAATTCTGAAGGCTATGAGGGTGTATTATACTAATAAATTTTCGCATTTAACAATTGGTAAATGGCATGTGGAGATATTCTATTCAGTCCAAATAAAAAGACAATCAACACTTAAAATAATACACATCTAAATAGAATACGTATGACTTATCCTTCTCATGGAAAGCTTCCTCATTGCTATGTACTTGGAATAAAAACAGACTTTTGGTCCGTGTGTTCTACAAAATGTTTTCTTACATTTCTATTTTTCAAATTAGGAAAAAGAGGTCATAGCTGGTCTAGCTATCAGCTCCCATGCTTTAAGAGGCATCACAAGTTTCTCAGTCAATAGAATTTTTAAAAAGTCAACCCATCCCTACCCACCTGATCTCTGCTTCTGTCTCTCCTGATAAGACTGTATGCCTGAGGATGCTTTGAAAAGAATATACCCTCAGATGATAAATCTGTGCTTATAAACCACGAGCAAGTTGTCCTTCTGGATGCCTGACTTCCTGAAGAAATCAAGTTTCTAAAGTGGAACCGAGGCAGATGTTGATGTAGCCATGTGCCGTCATATAAGCAAAGGTCCCGTGTGAGCAGATAGACTAGAGTGAGGATATCAAATGGTGTTTTAGGAACTGTACTCTTGAGAAAATAGCATACTACATCCTTTTCTTGGGTACAATATAAATATTTCAAACACCATTAAAACATGGTTGATTGCATCAAATCAGACCCCAAGCCACAGACAAGTAAAGATAGGTCTGTGGTACTCAAGGGAAGAGGTCAAATATTTAGAGTCTATCATTGAGGAATATGCTAAAATAGCATTTATGTATGAATTCTGTAAGATGGATGACATGTGTATACACTAGAATTTATAATTTTGTCAGAGGGCCAAGTGCAGGGGCTCATGTCTGTAATCCCAGCACTTTGGGAGGCTGAGGCAAAAGGACTGCTTGAGCCCAGGAGTTCAAGACAAGCCTGGGCAACATAGTGAGAACTCATCTCTAAAAAAAAAAAACAAAAACCAATTAGCCAGAGATTGCTTTCAAACATGCAAACAAACAATGTGCGGCAAAGCCAGCGATAAGGCACACTGAAGGGATTTTGAAAAATGCCTTTGATGGAGATTACAAAGGGGAAGTCATCTAGTTTCTGTACATAAAACACAGCGTGGTCAAATATAAATTTGTAAAACATCATAGATTTTATGATCTGGAACAGCTTTTAGGAGTTACCTGGGGCATAACTGTTAGACTACTTAGCATTAACCACACGTCCAAGCAAGACGGAACACACATGCATTCTGAAACTCAACATTTCCTCAGAATGGGGTGGGGACTGAACCTTTACACAAAATGTTTACCATCTGTGTTGTGCCTTCCACATGCAGAATCAAACAGAACCCACAAACAGTCAGAGAAAAAGTTCTTAAATTGGGTGGTGGGCTCAAGGGTGTTCACTATATTATTATTTATATGCTTCTATGAATTATTAACAATGCAAAATAGATAATAAAAAACACAAAAGGAGATTTGTAACGCACAAAAAGAGAAGTTAAAGAAGCACAGGGTAGAGGAAAAAATAAAAAACAAAGACAGTTGGTAGGAAATACAATACAGTTAAGGTTCAAAAATGTTAAAAGTAGCATTTTAAAATCTGGATAACAGAAAACACATTTTCCTTTAAAAATTGGATCATATTACCTCTACTTTTATGAGACTCCTACTATGTGACTTCCTTTTATAACATGATTTCCTGGTTATACACACATACACACACACACACACACACACACACACACACACACACACACACACACACGCACACACATGTGCCTCCCTCCCTGTTACATTTCAGCCCATCACAGCACTGCAGAGTCTGTAATAGTTTTTCAATTGGACACATTCTCTATCCTGCCTGAGGGTGCTCAGGCGAAAATGAACAGATTTGCAGGGTTAATATTGTCGTTAGACTGTGACCTCATTCAGCACGGCTCTAATACTGCCAGGTCTACATAGAAGGGGAAAAAAATGAAAGCGTAACTGATCGGCTGAAGGATTCCAGATTTCTCAGAATATAGACCATTCACATTGTAAGTTATAAATGCATGGATATCACTGAATTTAAAATTAAACCAGTGTTTCTTCAACTAGGGGAGGGGGGAGTGGGGATTAACCCTTAAGGGCAAGGATTAAACTGTCCTCCTTTGGGGATACCTCTTGGCTCTTCTCCTAGGCTCTCTCCCATGCGGGTGCTTTCCTTGTTCTGAAGGCATCTCCCAGCTCTGCTCATTTCTAAGGCATTAACTGATATTAGCAAACAGATTAAGGGCTAGTTTGTAAGAACTTTTTTTTTAAGAGACAGGGTCTCCTTCTGTTACCCAGGCTGGAGTGTGGTGGTGCAATCACAACTCACTGCGACCTCGAACTCCGGGGATAAAGCAATCCCCTGCCTCAGCCTCCTGAGTAGCTGGGATTATAGGTGTGAACTACCACTCCTGGCTAATTTTTAAAAGAAGTTTTCTTAGAGATTGTGTCTCGCTATGTTGCTCTGGTTGATCTCAAACTCCTGGCCTCAAGTGATCCTCCTGCCTCAGTCTCCTGAGTTGCTGGAATTATAGGCATGAGCCACTTCGCCTGGCATGTAAAAACTTTTCAAATCCACTGGCTGGGGTTGGGGGAGAATATTTGAGGATAAGAGGCTTGGTGCTTGTCATGGACATTGGAGTTGACATTCGATACCTAGCCCACCAACCCCAGATGCTTAATCTAACACAATTGTGGCAACCTCCTCTCTTTGCCAGTAACTGAAGCTGACATTTTCTTGTCTTTACCAGGACACTGAAGTTCAGGATGGGTGCCTGGTACCTGTGGCTGCCATCTCCCTGGAGCCTAGGGATGGCATCAATGCCCAGAATGGCATTGCTGTGGGCTGGAAAGAACCTGGATCTGAACCGACATTGCTGAGACACCAAACCAGCCACGCTGAGCCTCCTATCTCTAGATTTCCTATCACTTGGGAAAATACATTTCTCTCTCTCTCTCTCTCTTTCTCTCTCTCTCTCTCTCTTTCTCTCTTTTTGAGACAGAGTCTCACTCTGTTGCCCAGGCTGGAGTGCAGTGGTATGATCACAGCTCACTGCAGCTTCAAACTCCTGGACTCAAGTGATCCTCCCTCCCCAGCCTCCCAAGTAGCTGAGTCTATCATAACATGCCACCACACCTGGATTTTTTATTTTTTTGTAGAACCAGGGTCTCACTGTGTTGCCCTGGCTGGTCTCGAACTCCTGTCCTCAAGCAATCTTCTTTTCTTGACCTCCCAAAATGCTGGGATTACAGGTGTGAGCCACCTTACCCCAGCCAATTTCTATACTTTTAAAGCTGGTTTGAGTCGGGATCTGTCACCTGTCTTGGTAAGAAACCCTTCCCGTAACATGGCTGCCTCCTCGTGAGGTCCCTCGGCTTGGGCTGCCTTGGCCCGCAGTGCCAGGCACAGATGCCCACAGAAATGCAATGGCATCTTCTCTCCTGTCTTCGCCATGCTTGAGCCCAGCCTTCCCACCAGTCTTTCCCTTCCATCTCTCTCCCATCACCATGTCAGTTCGCACATGTCTTTCAATGTTACTTCTGGAGAAGGGAAAAAACCATCAACTTTAACAGGAAGAGTGCCAATGACTTGGATGTGCCCTCACGTTGCTGAAGAATCAGCTCAGAGCACTGAAGTACATTTCTGGAAGTTGGTCTGACAGAAAGCTGTCTCTGACAAATCCTACTCTGGAACAGACTCCTTGCCCAGGGAGAGGAGCCCTGCCCTGACATGAAGTTACTTCTTTTCTTTGTAGCCCATTGCTCCTTCCTGAACAACTTTTATTAATGTCTCTCACGTGCTGGGAGTTGGCGAACAAGACAGACAGGCCTCTGTCCTCACCAGGCTTGCTGTTTAGTGGGAGAGAGACCCTGAAACAAATGACTACTCTCAGGGCAGGGGAAGGTCAGGTTACTATGGTCACTGAATGGAAGAGACAGTTAAGTTGGGTTCGGAGACTGAAAGGGACAGGGCAGGGTCGCTATAGGCAGTCTACACTGAGAAGTCACCACATACTAGAAAGCTGGAAGGAGGGTGCCAAGCAGTAATGCCAAGGCCCCAAAGTAGGGAGCATATGGTACATTCTGGAAATTAGAAGTTCAACATAGTGTGAGAATTCAATCACTTCTTTTTTTTCTCAAGGTGGATCGACAGTGCAGGAGACAGAAGCTTGTGTGATAATCTATGATCTGAGAACTGTAGAATTAAACCACAATGAGATACCACCTTACACCTTCAGAATGGTCATTAAAAAAAGGTAAGAAAACAATAGATGTTGGCACGGATGGGGTGAAAAGGAATATTATACACTGTTGGTGAGAGTGCAAATTAGTACAACCTCTATGGAAATCGGTATGGAGATTTCTCAAAGAACTAAAAGTAGATCTACCATTTGATCCAGCAATCCCACTACTACGTATGTACTCAAAGGAACAGAGGTCATTACAAAAAAAAGGACACCTGTACCCGCCTGTTCATCACAGCACAATTCACAATGTAAAAATGTGAAATCAACCTAAATGCCTTGTCAGCCGATTGGTGGAAAATGAAAATGTGGTATACATACACTATGGAATACTATTCAGCTATTCAGAATGAAATAATGTCTTTTGCAGCAACTTGGATGGAATTGGAGAACATCATCCTAAGAATTAACACAAGAACAGGAAACCAAGCACCACATGTTCTCACTTGTAAGTGGAAGCTAAACTAAGGATTGGCAAAGGCGTAGAGAATGACATAATGAACAGTGGAGACTCAGAAGGGAGGAGGAGCAGAGGGATGAAAAACTGCACCTATCTTGCCTGAGTCCGCGGGTTCGAGACCCACCTGGGCAACTTGGTGAGACCTCATTTCTACAATAAATAAAAAAAAATCAGCCGGGTGTGGTAGTGTGCGCCTGTAGTGCCAGCTACTCAGAAGGCTGAGGCGGAAGGATCGCTGGAGCCCAGCAGGTCGAGGCTGTGGTGGCCTGAGCGGCCACTGCACTCCAGTCTGGGCGACAGAGTGAGACTCCAACTCAAAAAAAAAAAAAGGAAAAATTGCACCTATCAGGTACAATGTGCAAAAGTGGAAGTGGTGGGTACACTTAAGGCCTAGACTTCTTCATCACTATATGCAATGCAACCATGTAACCAAAAACTATAAGTCTATTGAAATTTTTAAAAAATGTGTGTATGTACATATATACACATATACACACACACATCCATTTATACATATTTATATATATGATAATTGACAATGGAAAAATAAAGTCCACCCTAACACCCTAACCTTCTCCTCAGGTCTGGAGAAGAGGAGGTGGAAAGGTAGGGGGCTGGAGCCAGTGTCCTAAGCAGAGCCGTCCACAGAAAATTCTGCAGCCCTGAACCTCACCTGTGCTATTCAACACAGTTGCCACCAGCCATGGGTGGGTGTGGCCAGTGTGACTCGGGACCTGACTTGAGAGTTTAATTAATTTTACCTCGTTTAAATGTTAATTTAGGTAAACACTTGTGACTAGAGGACACTGTACTGGACAACATTGTCAACTTTGATTGAACTTTTCTTAATAGTTGGAAGCTGCAATCATGGCAAACTTGAACTTACCACTCCTGTGGTGGAGAAGCAGGGCTATTTTAGAATTGGATACTGAGGGCTTAGAACCCCATACACATTCATTTCCCTCTCTCTTTCTAACAAGATTTCTCTCTTCTTTACTGATATGATAAAATTTAAAAAAAGGAATGATGCCCTGTGGGTTTGACAGAGCATGGAAGAAAAGGTATCAGACACGTAAGAGGAGCAAATGCTGTAGGATTCCATTCCTGTGAAGTGACAGGAAGATAAAACAATGACAAAGAGCAGAGCCTTGGCCATCTGGGGGGCCGGGGGTAATGACTGGGAGAGGGTGAGAATGAGCCCTGGAGAGCTAAGAAAGCCTGACCTTGTGATCTGGGTGGTCACCCAGTTATAAACATATGCATACTTACAACCTACTCAAGTTACATTCCACTTAATAAAATAAGATAAACCAAAAATAATTCTGAATAAAACTCCTCAATGCTCACTTAAATTCCTGTAAACTACTATTTTTTCCCCTCTTATTTATAATTTTTTTTTCTAGATGGGATCTTGCTATGTTGTCCAGGTTGATCTCAAGCTTCTGGGCTCAAGCGATCTTCCTGTCTAGGTCTCACAAAGTGCTGGGATTGTAGTCTGACTTTTTTAAAGTCAGAAAGGTATGTATTATTTCATTTCACAAGATTCACCAAATCTGACTAAAATACATGAAACAGCCCACAGGAATTTGCCTTCTAATTCCTCCCTTGCCTATCTATCCTGTACAGATTTTCCCAGCATGCTGATCAGTTTATCTTTCACATTTCCATTTTCCAGCTGCTTCTGTTCGCTGCATTCTTGTAGCTTCATCATCCATCTCACCTACCCAACAGAGCAGCGATGATTTTGGGGGAGTAAAATTCTTCAAGGGATTTGACTTCAGGCACCCTTCAAAAGAAGCAAATGAAAAATCTGCCTCCTAACCTAGCTATGCCTGGTTCAAATAGGAGCCCTGGGGGCAAAGTCTTGAACAAATGAGCTGCAGTTTAAGTAGAAAGTTTTAATGACTTTGTTAAGATTGTATATCCCTGTCTTATGTCACGTTTCACTATCCAGTTGGACTCTATTACCTCTCTTACCGGAGAAAGAAACAGGCCTCTTAGGGATACTTCTAGAAAAGCATGTCAATAGTAAAATGCATTATTTGATATTTTAATTCATACCATTTAATAGCACAGTGGAAGAATTTAATACAGATTGTAACTTCTCCATAAATTCCAACCTGGATTTAAATTCAAATACATATATCTCTTTCCCTTTCCTTCTCTCTCTCTCTCTCTCACACACACACATACACACACACACACACACACACACACACACACACACACACACACACATACACACACACACACCCTATCTATATTATATAGTGCCTGGAGATAGAAGTGTTCTGTTGAATTTTGACAGTCTAACAACTGTAATCAAAGTATCTTAGACAAGGACCCTGCTTCCTAGGATGGAAGTTTGTGGTTGCCTTGGAAGTGCTACTTCAGGAATGACACAATCCTACTAGACTCTCAATAATGGTTCTTATAGAGAAATATCACTTTACTAACAACAGTTACTTCATTGCATAGCAAGACTCTCAACCATCGTGTCGATGTTTCTTCATTCAGGTACTATTTATTGGGCATCTATTTTCTGCCAAACTCTACGGTCTCTGTTGATGTTAACTAAATAACAGAATGAGCCTGGAAAGGAAAAAAAAAATCTTTTCTGATAATTTCACATAAGTATAAAAAAAAGGCCCAGCAGTGCTTCAAAATGGATGAAGACTGAATTTACTTAGAGGGCAGTTTTTGTCAATCTCCACCATTTGGAAGGCCTCAAAGAATTAGGCCAAAAAAGTCTTCTGAGTATCCACATTCAATGTGAAACTTTCCATTCACTGTAGTCACAGGAGCCTCCTTCAAATTAATAGAGCCTACTTACTCTTTTTTGTTTAAGAACTTAAACGAATTTCTTTAAACATTTTAAAAAATTTATCTTTTAATTGACACATGATAATTCCACATATTTATGAGCCACTGAATGGTGTTTCAATACATGTATACAATGTGTAATGATCAAATCAGTGTAATTAGCATATTCATCACCTCAAACATTTGTCATTTCTTTGTGTTACTTACTCTTAATTCACATATTATAAGAAGTGTGGTTGTGGGTTTTCTAGTTCATAGGAGGGTAGCTAATTATCACAGTCATCTAAAATTAAGTCATACAAAAATCAAACCCCAGATTAATTTAGACTGGAAAGTATATAGTACACTGAAGAAAGATTTCCATCCAAAAACAGTGAAGGAAAACATTTTTCTAAAGTTAAAACAATTTCCAAAGCCTCATCTAGCTGGAAAAGTCACATTTATAGAGCATCATCAGAGTACAGAAGAAAGGGCCCTGGACTTTTTGGAATCTGAAGACCTGGTCTGAGCTCAACCTCACTCTTTGAGTGATCTTGGAGAAGTTACCTCATCTACCTGACACGCTTCCTCATCTCTGAGATGGGAATAAATCTCCCTGCCCAACAGAGAGGTAAAGATGGCAACAGATGAAACAGTGTTTACGAAGACGTCTAATACAGTGCTTGGCGTAGACAAGGAAAATGAAGTTTATTTCTTTCCTCAGTACACACAAAAAAAGAATCTGACAAACCAGTGAACCAGATGTACAGAGAGCCTTCTCTGCACTGCGTGAGAAGTACAGGGAACTACTTTTATGTCATAGAGCAGGCAAGACCCAGAAAAAAGGCAATGTTTTTCATTAATGTAATAAAGTGTTACATTGTGGGGGATAGATAAATAAAAAGAAAACAAGACAGAGTCATAACGAGAGGCTAATTATGTGCTTTGGTCAAAGTGCATGAAAGGAAGTAGGGAATGAAATGATCACAGTTAAGTCCACAAAATGAAAAGACGCTTGAGCTGTATTGATTTTTCTTTTCAGATAAAAATCTTAATTTCACAGAATGAAAAAATAAGGTGCTTCCAAGTTGTTTCAAAATGACCAGCAACTAAGTTATCCTGCAGTTCTTCCCTAATCTGAAGTGGTCAAATGTCACCCTTCTTGCTGTGGGCCGGGAAGAGGGTCCATACTGTTTGTCTGTTTCAAGGCACAGTTCAGTGCTAGAGATGCCGTGTCCTCAGTGTGCCTTTCTGTTTTTTTCTTGTTCATAATGAAATATGTATCTGAGAAGCTCGCTTATTAGATTACCAATCTGAGACCATGAAAAGAATGACTATTTGCCAACATTTTTCTGCTTTTTGTCCAAAAGGAAAATGAACTTGAGAAAAAGAAGGTTTAGATGGAATTCTGCAGTGTTTAATATAGTTGAATTAATTTTTAAATTAGACTTCTTAGATCTTTCTAAATGTACTTAAAACACTACAGATTATTTTTAAATGCGCATTACAGCTCAACTATAGATATTATTAACTTAAAAAAAAATTAACATGTAGCATTAAAGAAACAGAGCAGGCGCAGTAATAATATTTTATAAGGAAAGGTCATTTTTTTTTTGTAAAAAATGTGTACAGGTTCAGTGAGAAATTCTGGAATGAAATGTACCAAAATATTGGCAGGGACTGGGACTGGGTAATAATGTTACAGGCAAAAAAAAAATCCTTTATGCTGTATGAAGTTGAACATTCATGACTTTGGAAACTGCAAAAATGCTATTTAAAAAAATGAAAAGAACCCCACAGCACTCTGTTACCCAATTACATCGCTTAGTACATACTCTCAGCTTGCTGTTCTATTTTACTTTCATAATAGGGATTTTTGACATTTTTAGAAGGACTGAAAGAAGAACTACAGAAATGGAACTGAACTTAGGGATAATACTTCCCGTCCCTTTATTTTCTTGCCAGGGTGGAAATGTGCGGAACTGAAAATTAAATGGGCCTCAGGTCATGGTAAGCTCATATTCAGCTGACACAGAAGACTATTTCATTTGATCCTGAAAGAACAGGGCAGTGGCCTATGGCTTCCACACTCGAGGGGCCTGTCTGGTGATCTGTCCCCTCTTCCCAGATCCCCCGGTTCCCAGCTCTAAAACACAGCAAGAGCAAAATGATTAAAGCCTTACACGGATACCTCCTGCGTTTCTAGAAGTCGGAGTTCTGGACGCTCTCGGAGGGAAGATGGGAAGCTTGGCAATGAAACAGTATCTAACACTTATACAGAGGGCCTTGGAATCTGAAATCAGAAACTTCTGCACGATGTTAAGTATTATCACCGTTTCACAGAGAAGGAAGTTGACTCTGAGGTCAAGTGGCTTAGCCTATAATTATCGAGTAATAAATTTACTGTGATATTTTCCACGCCAGCCATTGTGTGCCCAGATAAGGTTGCCACTCTCCTATTACTAGGTTATCCATGCTCTGGCATTCCTAGGAGAAAGGACAGATTTGCCTTCTTTCTTCTACCCGGTCTGTTTGTGGGTGATCACACTGGCTGGAGGGTTAGAAGGATGGTTAGTGATCACAGAGAAGACAGACCAGCTGGCCCAGGAAGTGGATGCCTCCCCTTCCACAGAGAACTGATATTTTATTTACTCCCCTAACTCCTAGTTCTAGGTGCAGTTAGCAGGACACATCTGCTTCTAAACAGACAATAAACCTGACTTATTAACTTCTTGGGGGATGTGGTCATAAAAATTCCTCACCCAGCGAGTATCAAAAGCTAAATGTGTTCCTTTTAACCTTAATTGAGTCTCTGGGAACCTCCTCTGAGATTCTTAGATGCCCACTTGCTTGACTTTTTTGCATTAAAAAATTAAAAATTAAAATACAGAGGTTCATAAAAATACAGCCTGCTCTGCTTTATGTAACAGATGTGTTCATAAAAAGTTCATTTGCCCATTTGTTCATTCATTTAGAAAATGTTGGCTGGATCCACTATTTGGTGCCAGACTAGGGCACTGTGGCTATGAGCTCTTCAGAGAGCAGAGGGCTTGAGAACTGGCTGTATAAACAGGGAATTCCTGATGGCAGGTCTCCCCCATGTAAAGAAAAATAAAGAAAAACTGTTCAATCAAATTATGCTTTAAATACACTGAGAACTATTTACAGGTGTTCTTAAGTAATCATTTGGAAGGCAAATAATACTTTAATACAGCACGGAAGTTTTATGAATCCAGGGCATATTATTTTAAAATAAGACATACCTGTATTTAGTAATTCCACATTACAAGGATCACACTTCTGTCTTTGCCCCAATTGCCTTCTAAGAGGGTACTAGTTGTGGCATTTCTAACGGTGTTGACATTGATTGAGGTACCTAAACTCAGGAACGTTTTCCTGAGGATGTACACAGAGACCAAGTTTTCATCTGAGCCATGTCACCAGTGTGTTATGTAGCCTTGGCGAATTATCTTATCTCTCACTTCAGTTTTCCCATTTATAATATATACAGTTGGACCAGATGCTCTATAATGCTCTTTCCAGTTCTGAACTTTCACTAGTCTATGATTTTTAAAAATATAAACCACAGAGATTCAAATATCTTAAGAAAGCGAGCATTTGAGAAGGTCACAATTAGAATTCAAAATTCATCTTGACAGAAAGGCGAACGGGTCACGAAATGAAAAGCATTCCAAAAGTATGAGTACAAAAAGAAGCCAATCCACAGAGATTTCTTTTTCTTTTCTTTATGAGTCGGAGTCTCACTATGTTGTCTGGGCTGGAGAGCAGGAGCATAATCAGGGTTCACTGCAGCCTCAACCTCCTGGGCTCAGGCAATTCTTTCACCTCAGCCTCCTGAGTAGCTGGGACTAAAGGTGTGCACCACCACGCCTGGCTAATTTTTTTTTTTTTTAATGTTTTTGGTAGAGCCAAGCCAGAGAGAGATTTCAGAAAAATCACACCATTTTCTCCAGCTGATTGGGATGATTAAATTTTAATCACTACTGCTTTCTATTTGCCTTCAATGGCAGGAGGAAATGGCATAAAATATAGTGCTTAATGAGCAAAGTACCCACTTTGGAAAGATTCTTTACTTAGCATCATTTTTATTGGAGTATTATTTATTGGTTTATATCTTGCATTGCTCTAGTCTAGAATATAGAGCAATCTGAAAGCAGCTTGAGAGCCCCTAAAGAACAGACAAAAGAAAATTGTCTTGGTGATACAAAGTGATGCTTTTTAAAAATAAAGTAAGGCCAGATGCAGTGGCTCACACCTGTAATCCCAGCACTTTGGGAGACCAAGAGAGGAGAATTGCTTGAGTTCAGGAGTTCAAGAGCAGCTAGGGAAACACAGTGAGACCTCATCTCTACAAAAAAAGCCAAAATATTAGCTGGGCCTGGTGGCACATGCCTGTAGTCCCAGCTACTCAGGAGGCTGAGGTAGAAGGATTACCTGAGCTCAGGAGGTCAAGGCTAGGATGAGCTGTGATCATGCCACTGTACTCCAGCCTGCATGACAGAGTAAGACCCTGACCCAAGAAAAAAAATAAGTAAATAAAATAAAAAATGAAAATAAAGTAAGCATCTCCCATAAGCAGAATCAGTGCCATCCTTTCCAAAAGACATACTGGGTAATAAAAACAAAAAACAACAGAGATAGCTGGGAACAGTGGCCCACACCTGTAAATCCCAGTGATTTGGGAGGTTAAAGTGGAAGGAATGTGCGAGGCCAGGAATTTGAGACCAACCTGGGCAACATGGCAAGACTCTATCTCTGAAAAAATAAAACAATTAGCTGGGTGTGATGATGGCTGCCTGGGTTGGAGCCTGGGAGTTTGAGGCTGCAGTGAGCTATGATCCAGCCATTGCGCTCCAGCATTGTTGACAGAGCAACACCATATTTCAAGAAGGAGGGGAGGAAGGAAAGGAGGGAGGGAAGGCTGGAAGACAGTAGTGTTGATGTTTACATCCTAGACCCAGAGAGTTGTATGTCCTGTCCATCAGCGTGTCCCAGGCCTAGTGGTTTGCCAGAAACCTTGGTGACACCAGGTACTTGCTGGGATCCTTATCCTGAGATGATTCTCTTCTGCCTGGTGGGTCATCCTGGCTCCTAGTTACACAAGTCCCATTTGGAACTGCTAACGAGGACCACCACTGCACAGATGCAGAGGTGAAGGAATGGGCCCCTCTGGCTCCGCCCCTTAGAACATGGCCAAGCAGGGTCTGCCAGGAGCCAACTGTGGCCAGCGATGCTGGGAGGCCCAGTCATGCCCACAGTGGAACTGCTAGCCCTGGTCTTAGCCCAGGAGACTTGTTTCCTGGAATATTTTGGGGAGGACGGCGGTTGACAAGACTTCCTGCTTGGGAGAGGATAGGTGAGAAAGAAGACAGCATTGAAAGCACAGATTAAGAAGAAGGCATTCGAATGAACACTGAAGACAGCAGTGAACAATCACCCTCTTCAGCATTTTATTGCATTGAGCTATTCTTTACAATTTTCACACTGTAAAGGAGACATCTGTGTTCTTGGAGATGTATCTTAAAATAAAAACCAAGAAGAATACAAAACAAACCAACCTTTAAAAGATCAACCTGATTGGGAAGAAAAGTTTCCTATATAAATGGAAACAAATTAGAAAAAAAAAGAATCATGCCATGTATTCACATAGTGCCTGATGCATACGAAGTAGTGATATCTTTAAGAGATCCCGAAACTCAAAGACTTTCATGAATAATCATAGCCCTTGAGTCTTTTAAAAGGTCCAGAGAAGTAAGAAGGCAAGGCCAATACTATCTTTTGCAAGAAGGAATATTAAGTCAGTAATATTTGGATTTGTTGCTCAAAGTCAAAAAAGTCAGTTAATTTAAAGTTAGAAGTAGGCCAGGCATGGTGGCTCACACCTGTAACCCTAGCACTCTGGGAGGCTGAGGTGGGAGGATGGTTTGAGGCCAGGAGTTTGAGACCGGCCAGGGCAATATAGTGAGACCTTATATATCTCTTAACATAAATAAATAAAATAAAATTAAAAGCAAAATACTTCAGGATCTAAGTGTGCATCCTCCCATTGTCACCGGGGGCAATATGGTGGTGTCTACCCACCACGGCTCAGACACTGGAAACAGGCCTTTCATTTGTTTAGGAGCAGACAGCATTCTCCTGGGGGTGTTCCCATACAAGGAAGCCAAACGTACTTCAAGATCTCTTTGGAATTACTAAGGGCCCAGTTTAATTTTATTCAATGGGTTTTTAAGCACAAGACACAGCATATAATGCCAAGACAATGGCAGGGGACAGTGGGCGAGGTGGGTAAATGCAATTTTGTTTGAGGAGAAAAGGGGTCAAGGTTGGAGAAGGAAAGGGACAGAAAGAAGCCCATGAGAAGAGGCAAGAAGAAGCGAGAAGAAAGGGAAGAGGAGCAGAAAGCAAGGAAAGGACCGTGGTGTGGGAGGGAGACGAGATGAGAAACTGGTGGAAAGGAAAATACAGGAGGGTCAGGAGGAAAGAGACAGGAAGGGGCATGTGTTGGGGAGGAGGGATCACACTCATTTTACTGCTCATTTTCCCATTCACCTGTCGATATATATTCAGAGGTCAGGTTCCACCCACGAGCTTGCCTTCAGGTCCTCCTGTTTTCCCATGGAAGGATCCCACTTGACCCCCTGCAAGGGGCTCTTCTACTGCATAGCCATGAGAGAGGTTTGGGAGAAGGGTCTCAAAGGTCCTCCAGGTCTTCCAATTTGCTTTGGCATCCTGCTAACACACCTGGACAGTCCTTCCAGGGATGGATGGCTTCCTTCTGACGATGGTGGGGCTGGAGCCTGATTTCTAGAGAACCATGTAGCAACTTGGCCCCGATGGAAAATGTCAATTAACGAGCTCACAGATAAATAAATGGTTATAACAAGCTGAAGATCATAGGCACCAACTGAAAGCTACAGATACAATCAGAATGGAATCTGAGGGCACACAGCACCCGATTATTTTTCTTATCAACTCGCCATAGTACTTCATGAAGTACTTTTTAATTTTTGGTACTCGGTAGAAAAATGAACCAACAGTACTGATGAGGAAGCAAGTCTAGAAGCCTCTATAATTGAGTGCTCTGATCTCTTTCCAGTAAATGACCTCAGTGATTTGTGCCTCCGGGCAGTAGCCCTCAAATGCTTTTTTGATTTGTTACCTACTCAACCCGCCCATCAATTAGAAAGAAAAAAACAAACTTCATAATCTCATGGCATTAATAGGCACACATGCCAAGCAAAGAGAAATCAAACACTAATGAGATGATAGGGATTTGGGGGAAATAAGTGCACAGTGCTTCCCAGGACAAAAACATGGAGGCTGTCATAGCATACAGTAGAAACTCCAGTCCCAGGAGAAACTGGGCAGCTTGGGTTTGCAGAGGAAATCTCTGGGATCACCAGCCCACACTTCGAGAAGAAAGACATTGGGTTTGTGGGTATTACTGTGGTTTAAAAACAGGACAAGAAGGCAGCTGAAAGCTCTCTGGGGCTGACCGACTCCCAGGGGCTCTGAGAGACAGACTCAAGAGAGGGTGGTGTGGTACTGGGCACCAGAGTGAAACTGCCTCCAAGTCCTCCAACCAGGGTAAGGAGTTGATACAAGTGAAATGTGCTCAGAACCATCCTTGGAAGTCAGCAAGACCGCAGCTCCGCAGGGGTGGGAACTGTGTTTTGTTCACTCTAGCACAGAGCTTGGCATCATCTAGCAGGCACTCAATAAACATGTTGATTAACTTGATAGAGAATTCCAGAAGAGAATTTAAAAGGTGGGTGGCCCATAGCTCCCCATCTTCCATGTTCCTCCACACAGCCTTCTTTCTTCTCTCCAATAACCACACGAAGGATTAGAAACTGCTTCCGCATAGAGAACGGAAGCAGAAGGAAAGACAAAAAGCCAACCTGGGGCTGGAACAGGGAGAAAGCTTCAAGTCATGTACGACAGCACTAGGGGTGCACGTTTTTTAAACGCAGAGATTAGGAGAAATGTCATGAATAACTGAGGTGGGCATTGATTTGGTAATGAAAGTAGTAACAACATTTTAAGATGAATATTTTAAGGTATAATCGTATGAATTGACAGTTATTCTTTATACATCTAATTGGAAAAACGTTACGGACAAGTGAGTCAGGGTACACAGAGGCAGAAGAGAATCGTGCACAAACTCTGGGCCAGACTGCGGGCTTCAACCCTGCTCCATCAAAACTTGAGGGGCTTCAATCCTGGTTCACAAACCTCCCATGTGAGTTAACTGCTTTGAACCTCAGCACCTCAATAAGTCAAGTAGAAAAGTAGAAAGTCATAAAATGTAGTTATCTAGTACCCAAAACGTTATTTGAAACAATGCAAAGCATCATTTTTAATGAAGGTTTTCAAAATATTGTAAGTGATGATTTTTTAAAAGACTTGATGATTATTTTAAAGAAATACCTACAAAATACTAGTCTACACATACTAGGGGGGACCCCAAAAACCTGGAATTTATTTATAAAAAACAGTGTATTTACTCTTACATGTTTAAACTTCAATCACCTTCAAAGTACTCTGTTTTGATGCAATACACCGATCAAGACGCTTTTTTCCACTGCTCAAAACAATCACTGAACTTGTCTGTTTTGATGGCTTTTAGTTCTTCAGCCATTTTTGGTTTCGCCTCTTCCACATCAGCAAAACATTTCCCTTTGAGGGTTTTTTAAATTGGGGGAAACAAACAAACAAAAAAGTCGCATGGGGCAAGATCCAGTGACAGGGAAGGTGAGGAAGGGAGGTCATGCTGAATTTGGTCAAAAAAATACCCAGCACCATGTGGACAGCTGCATTCGTAAATCACTCATCATGAAATGGGCAAATACATTGAAAAAAATCTTCAAAAAAAAAAAAAGATTCACCAAAGTTGAAAGCAGCCTCTCACAACAATGCTAGTTGGCACACTGATGCCAATGGGTTCCTAGAACACTTACCCAGCGGGGTAAGCCTGAACTACAAGAAGCCCACCTTCCAAAAGATAATTTCATTTTTGGGGGGATCTCTCCTCATATGTTGCTCACACATCCTCCTTACTCTCTGTTTTCCAGAGGTTCTGGACTTGCTGTGAAATTCTAGCACACTTTATTCTGCATAGGACGTTGTGCTATACAAATGCCCCAAAACTTAATCTTCACAAGTATAATCTTTTCTGTTGAGGGATGATATATACTAATTAACTTCTCATATGAGCCGGGCTCAGTGGCTCAGCCTGTAATCTCGCGCCTTTGGGAGGCTGAGGTGAGTGGATTGCCTGAGCCTGTGGGTTCAAGACCCGCCTAGGCAACTTGGCGAGACATCATCTCTACAATAAATAAAAAATTAGCCGGGCATGGTAGCGCATGCCTGTAGTTCCAGCTACTTGGAAGGCCAAGGCGGAAGGATCGCCAGAGCTCAGCAGGTCGAGGCTGTGGTGGCCGGGAGCGGCCACTGCACTCCAGTCTGGGCGACAGAGTGAGACTCCAACTCAAAAAAAAAAAAAAAAAAAACTTCTGATATGATTAACCATCAAGAATAATAAGTAGTAAATTCATTCCCTTTCCTGCTTTTATTTTATTCTCAAAGCTGTTTAAATAACACTTCTATCTCAATCAAGACACGTGATGAAAATTTGCCCAACTTTCACAATTATGCTTCAATCTCAAAAGTACTGCTTTTCACCTATGTCCAGAAACTCCTAGCTTTAATGGTGACCTTTGATAGTCACTGCTTAAAAAAACCCCATGTAAACAGAAGTGCCCTCAAAAATACAAAGCATATTTTCTCTCGGTACTTCTTATCTATGGCAAATAAGCAAAAGATGAGACTGGTATATGAGTGATGCTAAAATAACTACTTGTTCATAAGTCAATTCAGTATTTTATGGAAAAATAAAATTTTAAATTATTTTAAAATATTCTGAATCTTTACATTTGAAAATATTCTGAATCTTTACATTTGAAAATGCTCTGGCCTTCTAGTGGAAATCCTAAGCTGAAGGTAATGAAATAAAGTCAATAACATTGACACAACTTTCTGGCCTGTTTATCACCATTTGAGGAAGATGACCTGAGTATTAATATTCACTCAACCACTTATATAAACTAAGACTCAACATAAATTCCATCACTGGAATTATTTTATCTGCTAATAATGGACCTGATACCCTGTTTCCTGTACTTGGTATACGGCTATTAAAATGTTAAACGAATTAAGCAGTGGATTACCATTTCTCTCTCTAAAGCTATATTCAGTTGTACTAATATAATTTAGTTGGATGATAATAGAGAGAGAAATATGAGGAGGTAAAAAAATTAGCATACTTGAAATGTAAAAAATAACTGTGGAGAGGGACTGAGGCTGCTCTAGGTAAAAGTCTATATACTCGGAGCCAATTGTCGCCGTTTTGTTACTCTTAATTTAAAAATCTGTAAGAATGCATCAAAATCAATTCAGCTCAGTCTTAATGAGACAGCTCTGGCGACAGCCTATTCACTGTACCTGTTCTAATTAGCATGAATATGTCCTCAATGTCAAATCTGACAATACACTTAACTAAATTAATGTTAATCTCGTAACACAGGACTGTATTCGAGATAGTAGCTCTAAAATAGAATTTGCATATTAACGTTCTGATAATGAATAGCAGATGAATTCAGTGCTGGAAAAGAGCTTGTTCAAGACCATTTCTGAAAAAAAGGGAAACTGAGGCTCAGAGAAACTGGGCGGCTTGCTCTGCACACAGCTGAGATGCTGGTAACCATAGAATCGACTTCAACACATGCATGTGCTTGCTATCTGTCATCTCCCCAGAGAGAACTGGAGTCTGTGTACCCTTGTAAAACTAAATGGAGGTCAGATGATAGCCCCCTAAATTATTGATGACTAACAGTATTTGTCAAGACTCTACAACCGAAGACCTCAGGTACCCCCGTGGAGGTTATTAAGTATAGTTATACAACTCTTGCTTTTTAATTGCCACTTAAGCTGAAATTACTACCTCTTCAAGATTCATACTAAGATAATTTAGAGATTTGGTTTGAGGTGGATGTCGACACATGCTAATTGACCTTAATTCATATGTATTTCTAAAGTGATATGAAAGATAAGGAATAAGGAAAATATACCAAATTAGAACTAAAAAAAATTAAAAATAACTGCTAAAAAGATGGTGTCCGCTGATTCCAAATTTTATCTCAAAAATGTTTAATACATCCTAAACAGGAAACTGTAAAATTAACTTTCAATTTATGCATACAAATTCGTCCTCCAGCTTGGCTGGCACTGGAGACAAGGACAGTAAGAACAGTCCCCTCTGAACTGGCATGACATTAAAATCTCTCAGTACTGGGCTGGCATCTGCCCCGTTTTAATTTCCTAAAGGCTGGAGGCTTGCAATAGCTGGGTTTTGCTAAGCCTTCTCCTGCCATAACAATGAGAAAGCAGAACCCCCCCTGGTGGAGTGTCCATACTGGTTCACTATGGAACCTTTACTTTTTTAGAGGAAAGCTTCCATTTCAGCTGCAGATGAAAGGCAGAAGAAGGCAGAGCTGTGGGGAACAGGGGTGAAGGGTGGGGATAGGGCAACCCCTCCCTGGAGATGAGAGGAACGTCCCAAAGAGCTGGGATTACAGGCTGAGCCACCGTGCCCAGCCAAACAATTTTCTATATATAGACTCTCCAAGAGGATGACATGTTCCCCAATATTATCTGACCCTGGAACCCTATTTCTTTTGGTACCTATTGCAAGATCAGTGTTCCCTCAAACTTGGGGGAAACCCTATTGTATCTAGTGACTTTCTGTATGGAATTGTCATGGGATTTGGCTATTTGGAGACTCAATTTTGGCATTTATAAAATGTAGATAATAGTCCTTCCCCCATCATCTCAAAGGGCTATTTTCTTTTCTTTTCTTATTTTTTGAGTCAGAGTCTCACTCCGTTGCCCAGGCTGGAGGACAGTGGCACGCTCACAGCCACTGCAGCTTCGACCTCCTGGGCTCAGGTGATCCTTCCACCTCGGCCTTCCAAGTAGCTGGAACTACAGGCATGTGCCACCATGACTGGCTAATTTTTTTGATTTATGTAGAGAAGAGGTCTCACCAAGCAGCCCAGGCTGGACAAAGGTTTATTTTAAAGATCAAATTAGATACATGTGAGGAGGACACTGAAATCTGGAAAAAAAACACAACAAAACCCAAGATAAGCCTCGTGTGGTTTTGTGAAACTCTATTTAACAACAGTTTTTTGAGTGTGGAAAAACAATGACGGGGAGCCTCCATGACCCATTGCCAAGTCCTCTTTCCTAAATTAAGAAAAACTTGGGAAATGCAATTTGTTGAATGACAATCAAGGTTTAGGGGATCAAACTCCAGCTGGTACCAGAACGACTCCCTGGACTCAGGGGTCTGAGCCTGCTCACTGCTGGCCAACATGACTCTAAGCAGAGAATAGACACGAATCTGCAGTTCCAGAGCACCTCAGTCTGAAAAGGATTTGAAGGCTGCAGCAGTGTCACTAGAGACAATGTGCATATATGGGGGTTGTTAACTTGGAACTTCTCAACTGTTACCTTGATGACTTCTAACACAAATACCGTGAGACCACCTGTTGGGCATCCTGCTGCTGCCCTGAAGAGAAGCTGCATCCGACCTCTAAGGTGCTCACCATAGCAACTGGGTCCTCACCAGGCATACACTGCCCACTTTCCAGTGCAGGGATGGAGGGCTGCCAGGTGCTGAGGACAGCTCCCAGGACCATATCCCCTCTTACTCTTGGGCCTTATTTCCCTGATGAGGGGGGACTGGGCAAAGTGAAGGTGCAGGTGGGACAGACAGCACTCACAAGTTCCCATTACTTTCCAGCTTTGGTGAGAGAGGAGACAAGATGTCAAGAGATTCCCCTACTATAGACAAAATGAGAATTCAAGGTCCCGTTTTATTTCAATACATTTGTCTCTATGGATAGAATCAGCTCAATGTAACCATACATATTGTTTTCTTTCCTATAGCAATGATTTATATTATTTACACAAGAACTCAAATTCATGAATGCTCAGGAATCAGTATCCCCGTGACATTCTTTGTATCTTGTTCTCGAGATTGTTGTTTTTCCATATTGATCTATTTTTTTCCAAGCCTTTAAGCAGCTGCCATACACCCAAACATTTAAGAAAACTCTACCTTTCAAAACTGATATGTGATGCAAACATACATGCTTGTATATGCATTATGACATATCTGGAAGACTTCATCAGAGAATGCCACGGTGGCTGGGTATGGTGGCATACACCTGTAATCCCATGGCTTCAAGACCAACCTGAGAAACCTAGTAAGACCTTGTCTCTACAATAAACCAAAAACTTAGCCGGGCATGGTGGTGCATGCCTGTAGTTCCAGCTACTTGGAAGGCTGAGGTGGAAGGATCACCTGAGCCCAGCAGGTTGAGGCTGTGGTAGTGAGAGTGGCCACTGAACTCCAGTCTGGGCAAGAGAGTGAGACAATGACTGAAGAAAAATAAATAAAAAGCAACAGTGGATCTCTTCGGAGGAACATGGAGGACCGGCAGGCAGAAATAGGAGGCAGAGTCATTTTTCATGGTATATTTTTAAATTTTAACATGTACATGTGTTAAATTTTAAGACACTTTTTAAATTAAAAAAAACAGAGAGAGACACAAACCACATATGCTCTTCTGGAGTCATTTGTTAGAGCCGCAACTTTTATTTCTTCCCTAACAAAATGCCTCGATCACACTGCTTATGTGTCCTGCCTGGATGAACACCACCCAAAAAGGACCTCTGGAAAGAAGGCTGAATATCACAAAAGTTCATTTCCCTAAAAAGAACTCTCTCCTAGAAAACCCAGCCAATCCTAGCTGCCAGTCTCCAAAGCCTTCCTTGGGTGAGCGGCACAAGCAGAATGATCCTAACACTAACTTTTAAAATCATGGTTTGGGGTGGGGGTAGAGGGACAAAAAAGTCACCTGTAGGGTACAATGTGCACAGGTGGGGGTGGGGGGTACACTTAAAGCCTAGACCCAAACTATCTGTACAACCAAAGCTACTAAAATTAAAAAAGAATTTTTTAAAAAAATTTTTAAAAATCTTGGTTTATTTCTCTCATGTAACTCTCTTTTTCTTTTTTCCTTTTCTTTTGAGACAGGGTCTTGCTCTGTCCCCCAGGCTGGAGTGAGTGGTGATCATAGCTCACTGTAGCCTTGAACTCCAGAGTAGCTGGGACTACAGGCACGTGCCACCACACCTGGCTAATTTGCCAGTTTTTTGTAGAAACAGTCTTGCTATGTTGTCTAGGCTGGTCTCGGACTCTAGTCCTCAAGCAACCTCTCACCTTGACTTCCCAAAGTTCTGGGATTACAGGTCACCAGTGAGCCACCCCACCTGACCCAATTCGCTTTTTCTATCAGTCAAGACTTTCCAGAAGGCCTCAGGGATAAAGAGGAAGATGACACTAGCTAATTTTTACTCACTGCTTCCTCGCTGTAAACATAGAGCACACACCCTCTCTCATGAGGTAGGGCTGCTAGTATCCCTGCTTCACAGATCAAATACAGAGAATAAGGAACTTGCTTAAGACCACATGACAAACTGTAACAGTGCACATGCTCTGGTCTGCTTTGTAATCTGCAGCAGAGCTGAATTTTGGGATGTGACATCTTGTGTAAGCCAATGTTCACTAACTCCTCATGGCCTTCAGTGTGGCCCAACCATTTCACCTCATTCACTTCTCTGCAGTCAAACCCAACTAACTTGGTATTTCCCAAAACTTTTGCACAAGCAGATCCTCTACCTGGGACCTTCTTCCTAGGCTCAGCCCTTCACACCTCTGTGACTTCTGTCCTGAAGGTCCCATCTAAGCAGCCCCAACCCCCCATAGCCATCTGTCACAGCCCCTTGCTGTCGTTTGTTCTCTTTGCAGAACACTTACCACTATATAGTATTTTCTTATTATTGCCTATTTCTCCCTTCGGTCCCTCTCATTCTCCCTAGAATATAAGCTTGGAGAGGGTAGGGCACGTGCCTCGTGGTGGCCAGCTGTCATTTTCAGTGTCTACACAACCCCTGCAGCAGGTGTTTATTGAATAGTAGTTGAGAGAGAATGCAAATTATTTTGATAGTTTACACAGGTCCTGTGTTCCTGGGGGTAGGTGGTAGGTCTTTAATAGCATTTTCCGCCGGGTAGGTCTTTAATAGCATTTTCCGCCGGGCTCGGTGGCTCAGCCTGTAATCCCGCGCCTTGGGAGGCTGAGGTGAGTGGATTGCCTGAGCCCGCGGGTTCGAGACCTGCCTGGGCAGGTGAGACCTCATCTCTACAATAAAATAAAAAAATTAGCCGGGCGTGGTAGCGCGCACCTGTAATTCTGGCTACTTGGAAGGCTGAGGCGGAAGGATCACCGGAGCACAGCAGGTCGAGGCTGCGGTGGCCCAGAGTGGCCACTGCACTCCAGTCTGGGTGACAGAGTGAGACTCCAACTCAAAAAAAAAAAAAAATAGCATTTTCCTCTGAGTAGAAAAAAAAATCTAAAGATGCACAAAACTGGGACAGTTAAATGCAAGAACAGAGACCAGCAAGGAAGCAGCATTTTCTGAGGAAATACTGCGTGTGAGTTATGCATTTCTGGGGATTCAGGGAACAATCTGAGGAGAGGAGGGAGACCATGCTGCCCAAGCAACGTGAACCTCCCCCAACAAGGAAATCATGAAATTCAAGACATCTGCAGGGTTCCCTTCAGCTCTTAGAGGCTGTGATCTATACGGAGTCCCCAGTAGGGGACCATGGGCCACTGCAGAGGTGCAGGGTGATTTGAGGTGGTACAGGGATGACTATTTTATTGTTTCTAAATAGTTATACATGTGTTGGAACAGGTATTAGAAAAGAAAATACATCAAATCTGTGATTTCATGGTTCCTATCACTTGAGATGGACTAAATTCACCAAAAGAAAGATACTAGGAGCCGGGCATGGTGACTCAGCCTGTAATCCCGCGCCTTTGGGAGGCTGAGGTGAGTGGATTGCCTGAGCCTGAGGGTTCAAGACCCGCCTGGGCAGCGAGACCTCATCTCTACAATAAAATCACAAAATCAGCTGGGTGTGGTAGCGCACGCCTGTAATTCCGGCTACTTGGAAGGCTGAGGTGGAAAGATCGCTGGAACCCAGCAGGTCGAGGCTGCAGTGGCCGGGAGTGGTCACTGCACTCCAGTCTGGGTGACAGAGTGAGACTCCCACTCAAAAAAAAAGAAAGATACTAGGTAAATAGGAAAATGGCGAAATGAGAAAGCAGAAGTCAAGCCAAAGGTGCATGAAGGCTTATGAAGAGGGGGTCCTCTGTTCCTCCAGCCTCCTTCAAGGCCTCCAGAGGGAGGCTAGAAACCAAGGGAATGCTCAGTCAACAGCAATGCTTGGATAAAGCAGCTTACCTCCCAGGGAGCCTTTTCCTGAAGAACTGGTATTTTCCATCTCATTCATCTTCTACATTTTGGTATTTTTTTTCCCTCCAACAACTTTTAAACCACAGACTATACAATGGCCAGTTTCCCTAGGCTTTAAAGCAACCTGTTTTCTATAAAAGTAGTAAAAACAGCAGAGCTGTGAGTGCTAATGCTTAGTTCCTGCTTTTCTTTTAACGTCCTTGCACTCTGCCTCAAACATTGTTGTCAGTGCCTTTAAAAAGCCACAGTTTCTCCTTCATGGCCCTTTAGGAACAGAAATCTACTCTGCCATATACATCCTCAGTTGACTGCCCCTCAGCAATGTGGGAGGCCAGAGTCAAGGGCAGGTCTGCCCATTACCCAGAGGAGAGGAAAAAGCTTCTATTGAAATGTTAACAACAGAAAGCTTTAAAGGAGAGGAGGGGGTTATACTGACAGAGAAGAGAATAAAGTTAGAGTTGCACTTGGAAGAGAATGAGTAACTTAACTGCTTTAACATATAATTCCATGTTAGCGACTAAATTTTTCTTTTGTGACTGAAACAAAAACAAAGCAATTATTAACATTGTGTCAAGATCTCTAAAAAGGTGAGATTGAAATACACATTTTGGCTGGGTGCCATGGCTCATGCCTGCAATCCCAGCACTTTGGGAGACTGAGGCGGGAAGATGGCTTGAGTTCAGGAATTTGAGACAAGCCTGGCCCACACAGTGGGACCTCATCTCTACAGAAATCAAAGAAATTATCCAGACATGGTGGCACACCCAACTACTTGGGAAGGTAAGACAGGAGAATTGCCTGAGCTCAGGAGGTTGAGGCTACAGTGAGCTGTGATCACAGCACTGCACTCCAGACTGGGCAACAGAGTGAGACCCTGACGATGAGGATGAGGAGGAGGAGAAGTAGGAGGAGAAGAAGAAGAAATGTTAACATTTACATGGAAGAGGACAACTGCAAAAATAAACAAACAAGCAAACAAATGGGAGGCAGAGATGAATAGGAAGAACATAGGATTTTTCCATATGATACCTGAAAGGACAAAATGGAGTTTCTCTGGTCACCTTGAGTAGGCTTAGTTGAGCACATACACAAAAATAATCTTTTTACCAGAAGAACAGTTTCTCCCAGAACCCTGGGTGAGTCTCAATCTACTTGGTCACAAGACGTTAAGATTAGCATCTTTGTTCCAAGAATTTGCCTTCCAGCTACTGGCCCACCCTTTGTCTATGTGCCTGTGACTAACCCACCCATCCATCTGCTGTAGGAGATATGAGAAACAGACCACCACCCCATAACAGCAACAGCCCCTGTGTTATTGCACCCAAGAATACTTGCCTGCCCTCCTGGAAGAAACTTTATAAACTCCAGCCTCAAGTATTCGAAGCCACACTCCTCTTAGCGTCTGGCTCCTCTATACCTGTGGAGAGTGAATAAACTCTTTTTCTGATCTACTTTCTGTACAACTCTTTGCTTTATCTGTAGCACTGACCTAACATTTTCATGGCCCGTATGGGGGAGCTCTCCTAAGGGGACCTCTGTTTCACTCTCCTTCCTCTTCCAAGTCAAGACTCTCCATGGACTACGCTGGAACTTGGAGGCAACTGATGGTTCTGGCCGGGGCTACTCTCCAGCAATCCAGAAGGCCCTGAGGAAAGGTGTCAGATTTCTATCGCCTGATTGGGTGAGAGGCAAAGTTTTCTTCCCTTTTTTGGTCTTCCAGTAGATGGTATCTAGTAACTCTGGTAACTGAAGGCTTTTGGCCAAGGCACTCCCTGTGTAGCCTGAAGGCCAGAGGGTGAATAGGTTTGACTGCCTTGCCCCGGAAGGGAAGAAAGCCCTTTCCTATCTCTCCTGGTTGGAGGTCCCTGATCTGCTTAGGGAAAACTAGACCTCTCTCTCCTGCTCTCACTTTCTCAGAGCTCTTTCCAACCTGCGGCAACCCGTTCTGGGCTACACCTCCTACTCATCATCGGCATCAACTAGTAAAGAACCAACTGGTAAGCCCTCCAATCACACTCTTTTTTAGTCTCACAGTTCTGAAGACAGATTCCCAGAAAGCTATCACTGTGTTCGGGAGCCCTTAGCTTCTTGGTCTCATAAATCTTGGCATGCCGAGTCTCCCAGATACTGAAAAGAGAATGATCGCTCTATTGGGACACCACAGGGGATAGATCCTTCACAGGATCAAGCCAAACAAGGGGACACCCTTTTCCCCCTGATTCCTCACAGGCAGGTTCCACAGCTTCCTCTTGGGGTGCTGACTGGGAGTATGGATGGGCTTTTCTCTCTTTCTCTCTCCTGGGACTGCTTTCAGAATCTCTCCTTTCCTTCTTTAGGACTCTTGATGGGAAGTGCTCACTCCATTGTTGCCAAGGATTCCCCATTGGAATACCTTCTCAGAAATCTCAAGACCCTTTCATTAGAGAAGGATACCTGTTCTAAACATCTCAATTTTTCCTGTTATATGGTTTGACCTCAATACCAGTTAGGCAACCAGGAGGTGTGGCCCAAGGGTGGGTTTCTAGCCTCTAATACTCTCCTTTAATTTGATCTCTATTGCCGCCATCAAGGCAAATGGTCCAAGGTTCTTTATGTACAAGCTTTTCTTGAATTGGCACACCACCTGGACTTCTGCCCTTCCTGTCGCATGTTCCTTCTAACTCCTTCTCAAACTAATTATCCTTCTTCTTGTTCACTCTCAGAAGATTCAGACCCAGCTAATCAGTCCCCCGCTTTTTCCCATCCTTAGCCTCCTCCTGATCCACCTCCACAAAACCCCCAACCAGATACTCAGTCTTCTGCTCCTGCCCCACCCCTCCTTTCTCCTGCTCATACATGTTCTGGATGCCCTTTCAAAACTCCCGACCCCTTTCATCAACTTCCCCTTTGAGAAGTGGCCAGGGCAGAGGTTATTATTAGCGTTCATGTTTCCTTTTCTATGATAGATCTCTCCCAAATTGAATCTAAACTGTGATCTTTCTCTACAGATCCTTCTAAGTTTACTAAAGAATTCAAACACCTCTCTCTTATGATTTGTCCTGGAGGGATGTACATATTATCCTTACTGCTACCACCTCTGCATAGGAACACAGTCGAATTTTTACTAAAGCCCAAGAGTATGCCAATGACTTAAGTCGTACATAGCCAAACCATTACACCTCCCCCCATCCCCATTATGACAGCTGTCCCAGAGGACAACCCAAACTGGGACTAGCAGCCCTATCAAGCCCTCCTCCTGGACAGAGACAAAAGGGACCACATGTTTGTTAAGGAATCCCATTAACTCACAGAAAATGACAATTTATTATCATTCTTATCTGCTTTTCTAACCAAACTTCCAAGCACTCTAGTGAAATCTTGCTTTCTATAGTTCTACCATGTGTTGAAGCATTAATGCTAGATAACACCAGTGTTTATTATGCGAGGTTCGCTAAAGATGTTTTAGGAAAAGGAAGTTGGGTCACTTTACTGAGCCTGGTACTTCTGTGGGACAGGCGAAATTCAGACTACTCTCTGTGTGGCACAATGAGGCACAATAACTGATCACTCTCACCTGACTGTCTGTAGCTCACAATTATTTTTCCAAAAACCTTGTGCCAACCTTTGGCCTTTCCTAGACTACAGTTTAGTGATTTATGAAGGGTCTTAATAAATCTTCTTGTTCTCAACTGGAAATGAATGGAGACAGATCTTTCACATCTGCATGGTCTGTTAACTCTAAAAAGTTTTTACATCAGACTCTTCAAATGGAGAAATGGTCAAAAGTTTCATATGTACAGGCATTTAAAAAATTATTTTACTACTTTCCAAATAAGATTATATTAGATCCCTAATTCCAGAGGCTAGACTTAGAACTATGGGTACCAAACATCCAAACTTCCAATTACAGAAAACTTTTGAGCTTTTTAACTACCAAGACATAGAAAAAGCAAAAGGATACCAACATGGAGGGCAGCAGGACCAGAGGGCCAAAAACAGGCATCCCAATGGGCAGTCGCCAGTAGGGACATAACTCCAGTTGCCCAACAGAAACCTGGTAAAAACAAACCTGCTAAAGGGGATGGTGTCCATTGCTAGGGGTACAATGGGGGGGGGCACTTGAAGCACAGTTGCCCCCAAAAGGTCTGAACCTCTGGGACCTTGTCCTCTGTGCAGGACAGAGGATCACTGGAGAGTAAGTGTGCCCGTTTATTGAGGGAAGGGGAACACCTGGCTCAGGTGGTCACAGTGGAGGCCTAGAAATCTGCTCATGTGCCCAGCACCAGCTTACTACCATCACCCCAACAACCTCCAGCTAAATATTAGGGTGCTGGAACCCAAATTAATTTTTTTTTAGTTGAGTTGGAGTCTCACTCTGTTGCCCAGGCTGGAGTGCAGTGACATGCTCACAGTCACCGCAACCTTGACCTGCTGGGCTCAGGCGATCCTTCTACCTGTCTTCAAAGTAGCTGGACCTATAGGCGCACACCACCATGCCCGGCTAATTTTTTGATTTATTATAGAGATAAGGTCTCACCAAGTTGCCCAGGCTGGTCTCGAACCCCCGGGCTCAGGCAATCCGCTTGCCTTTGCCTCCCAAAGTGCTGGGATTACAGATGTGAGCCACCACACCCAGCAATTACTTTCTTAATTAACACAGATGCCAGTTGCTTAGTCCTGGTCATCTATGTTGGACTATGTAGTCTTGTCTTAAACAGAAGTTACTGAAAGGCTAATTCAAATTCTGGATGTAAAAAGGTATCTATGAAAAAGGTAAAAAGAAGGAACCAGCAAGCAGAAGAGATATGTTAAGAAACTTATTGGTATGAAAATATATTTTTGGAGAGGGATATAAAGGAAAGAGAATAATTTTGTACAGAAAAAGATCTTATATGGGAAATTTGTAAATGATTTTTACTTACTTTTTAAGTTAACTGGAAAAGTGGGGAGGAAAATACAAATTCAGTTAACCCCCTGCTGTCTTTATTGTTTAACAAAATAAATCTCCTCTATCAAAGAGCAAGGTTTTTACTTCTCAAAATTTTTAAATTATCACTTTAGCTAAATGAGTAACTTTTACAATGGCCTGTAATCCTGTGTTACAATATTATGCTCTTAATACCTTGAACATTTAACAAACTCTCCAACATAGAAGTTTTAGGTTCTTAATTCAGTCATTCTAGGGAGGGGGAAAAAACAAAAAGCATCTTCAGTTTCCAGAAACCGCACCTCCTCCAAATCTTCCTCCTAAATTGCCTCCATAATGACTTAGAGATGGTGGGTAGTGCCTGCCCATCAGATGAATTATTTTGCAAACAGCATCTACTATAAAACCTAAGAATGGTATCTGAGATCTTTTTCAAACTTTGCCTTTCCAGGCCTCAGTCATCCACAACAGTTTACAATCAGCTTATAGGACTCTAACAAATGCTCTTAGTGCCAAATTACCAACAACTTTTAAATCTTTTTCCAGAACTCTTATTAAAACGTATATGCTCATAAGGATTATTAATCCAACATAAAACTGCTAACAAAATGGGAGTTAATTGCAAAAACTAAATTAATAGAAACCAAATAATTTTATAGTCATTTTGTTTAAAGTATTGCTAATTTCTTAAAATGTTTTTAGAGTCAAAAGAGAAAAAAAAAAATTTTTTTCTTGGAGCTATTTGGTCTTACAAATAAGTATGCTCTTGTAAGCTAAATTTAAAGCAGCTATCTTTCTCTCTACCTAATTTCTCCAGAATTTGAAAGCTATTAATTTATAACAATATGGTTATTTGCATAAGTTCAATAAGAACCTATTTTCTTTTGTAACAAAATATGATTGGAAATACTGGTTATTTTACCGAGGCTTTGCCTGAAATAATGTTTCAGAACAAACTGCTTTGAGGAACTAACATTAAGATCTATAAAGAGCAAATAAAAAGCCCTTGGACAGGCTGACTTGGTACAGATCTATATAGCAAATCCTTGGTTAACTCAAAGGCTCTAGGATAATCTAATCTAAAATTGCTTAAGAAAGAGGCTCCAACAAAGCCAATTCAAAAGAGCCGATATAGCAAATAATTATTCTTGCTGCATTTCATGCAAATATGTCTAAAAATTATTTCACAAATAAATTGGTTCTACTATAATTTTTCTTTAATAAAAATAATGAACTGGAAGGAAATAATTATGTTTCAAAAATATAGTCAAAAATTCAACCAAACTATTCACTTTGTAAGTGGCACTGAGATATTAACTAATTACTGTGGCTGCCTCATAACAGCCAACTGGCTACCTTGTGGAGAACCCAGGTTATTGAGAGGGCCCTTATGCCCAGGACTTTGAGTACAATCCTACCACAGAACCCAAAGAAACAGGAGGCAAGCTGCGGGGACATCCAAATATGGACTAAGGAGTTTGCTGGTACAACACTGGGAGCTACCTGGATTCTTGAGCTGCCAGGCTTACTGGGGTAGGTATTTACAAATATATATATATATATATATATTTTTTTTTTTTGAGTTGGAGTCTCACTCTGTCACCCAGACTGGAGTGCAGTGGCTGCTCCCGGCCACCGCAGCCTTGACCTGCTGGGCTCCAGCGATCCTTCCGCCTCAGCCTTCCAAGTAGCTGGAACTACAGGCGCGCGCTACCACGCTCGGTTGATTTTGATCTATTATAGAGATAAGGTCTCGCCAAATTGCCCAGGCGGGTCTTGAACCCGCAGACTTGGGCAATCCACTCACCTCAGCCTCCCAAAGGTGCGGGATTACAGGCTGAGCCACTGAGCCCGGCTACAAATATATTTTACCAGACATCAAAGCCTGTGTCGTGACAGTAGCTATAATGGCCTTTGTTATAGGATTATTAATTCTAACAGTATGCACTTTTGCATGGTGCTCTGTGTACAGACACTAAGAATACTCTAACAACTCCATTGGCTCCTGTTCCTCTTACTTTAGGTAGGTAGGGAAAGCTCTATACCCCAGGTCATCAGGAAGCATTACAGAAGTCAGACCATCACCCAAACTTCCCAGCATGAAATAAGATTATTTTAAAACAACAAGAGGAGGGAATGAAAGGACAATATGGAGTTTCTCTGGTCACCTTGAGTAGGCTTAGTCCAGTGCATACAGGACAATAATCTTTTACCAGAACAACAACCAGCTTTTCCCAGAACCCCAGGCAAGTCTCATTCTCTTGGTCACAAGACGTTAAGATTAACATCTTTGTTCCAAGAATTTGCTTACGAGCTACTGGTCCACTCTTTGTCTGAGTGTTCTGACACTGACCCACCCATCTATGTGCTGTAGGAGATGTGAAAAACAGACCACCACACTATCACCATGGCAACAGCTCCTCTGTTATCTCACCCAAGAATACTTGCCTGCCCTCCTGGAAGGAACTTTATAAACCCCAGCCTCAAGCATTTGGGACTGCGCTCCTCTTAGCGTCTGGCCCCCCTCCGCCTGTGGAGAATGAATAAACTCTTTTTCTGATCTGCTTTCTGTGCAAATCTTTGCTTTACCCGTGGCATGGACCTAACAATACCACAATGGTACATACATGTCTATACATTTAATCAAACCTATAGAACATCCAAAGCTAAGAGTGAGCCCTAACATAAATTATGGCTGTTGCGTGATAATGACGAGTCAATGTTGCATCAATTGCAACAAATCCCCCACCCTGGCTCTGGATGCCATTCCTGGAGGAAGCTGTGCCTGGGTGAGGTTGGGAGATACAGGGGTACTCTCTGTACTTTCCATTCAATTTTACTATGAATCTAAAACTGCTCTGACATATAAAGTTTATTAATCAAGAAAAAAAAGTACAGTTGTTGCAAATCACAATGATTTTTTTTTCTTCCAGAAAAAGCCAGCATCTCTGAGCATCTAGTTTATCCAGGCCTAACTCAGCCTAACATCTAGAAATTGTCTCTCTCTGTCTATATACACTGTATTTAAAATCAACTAAAGTAATTCTGACAAGAGCCTGTTAATTCTAAAAAGCACCAGACCCAGCATGTTGCACAGAATAGGAACTCACCGGTTCTCTCCCTGGTCTGAAAAACATTTTTAGACAGTGCTCCTATTTTATGAGCTTTTCTTTCAATAATATGGGTCTCTACCTCGAACTTGATCCTCAGCTTTGTCACCGACTCAATGAAAACAAGAAGAAGTTCAACTTGGGTTGAATGAGGAATAGTCTTTAATGGGAGCCAGGATCTTTTACTGGCCAGGACTTCCAAGGGAGCGTAGTGGGCCCCAAGGAGAAGGAGGGTCCCTGGCACGGTTGGGGAGGTAAGGACACAGTGCCAGCATAACCTGGGTCCACCTTTTCCTCTTGAGTTTTTAAAAAAGTACACAAAAAGTTAATAAAAACAGTCTAGAGACACTCTCTCCACCTGTCCCCAGAATCCTGCCACACCCATCCTGCCATCTCTCTTGCTTTTTCTAAATAGGCTCAGGTTTCTCCCTTCTTAAACATGGACAGAATTTCCTCAGCAACCACTCTACTGCCCTCCTCTCCTTAGACAATGAAACCTGAAATAAGCTTCTGCCTGTTTCTCCTTTCTCACCTCTTTTTGCTGTCTCAACGCACACCAACGTGACTTCTGTCCCATCTTCCCACAAAACTGCTCTTGCAAGGATGACTAAAAGCCTTATAGAGAAGCGAAAGGACAACATTCAGGTCTCCTCTCACTTCAAATCTCAGCTGCATTTACAAAATGAATCACTACATTTGCTCCTGAAAGGATTCCCCAGTTTTCTTCCTCCCTTCTGGCCCCTGGTTGAGGCTCAATGTCAACCACCCCTTCTCTTTTCAGCCTCTGAAGATTACATTTCTTGGGGTCTATTTCTTTTTCCCCTCCACGATTTTTTGTCTAAGCAAAATAATCCACCCAAATGACTTCAATATCATCTATAAATGAATAAAATTCCAAATTTGGCCTTCCAGACCAGACCTTTGCCAATCTATCTACCTACTTAGCCAACATTTCCACTTGGTTGCCCTAGTAGGCCCTCAAATCCAGTGTTTCTTTTCTTTTTTTTTTGAGTTGGTGTCTCACTCTGTCGCCCAGGCTGGAGTGCAGTGGCACACTCAGGGCCACCGCAGCCTCTACCTGCAGGGTTCAGGTGATCCTTCTGCCTCAGCCTTCCAAGTAGCTGGAACTATAGGCATGCGCCACCACATCCGGCTAATTTTTTTATTTATTGTAGAGATGAGGTCTCACCAAGTTGCCCAGGCTGGTCTCAAACCAGTGAGCTCAGGCAATCCTCTCAACTCGGCTTCCCAACGTGCTGGGATTATAGGCATGAGCCACCGTGCCCAGCCCAAATCCAATGTTTTTTAAGCATACCCATCATAGCCCCTTGTGTTCCCTCTGCAGTGGCTTCCATTTCAACATGCAGGATGACCATTTGCCTTGACATTACGCTAGATGTCTGTGAATCTTCCTGAATTCCTTTTATCTCCTCAGGATCAATCTCCATATTCTGTGGATTCTACCTTCCCAAAATCTACTTCTCTCTACCCCACTACTACCATTCTAAGACACCATCACCTCTTCCCTTGCTCAGGTCTCTTTGCAATGAATGACCCACATTTCAAGCCTCCTCTGCTCAAAACCTCTCCATAACTGCCCTGCCCATAAGATGAGGTTTGAAATCTTTAAATGGCCTTGGCACTTGCAAAATTCCCACTTTCTCTGTCACCACTTTCTTATTACTCTCTAGCTCTAAGCTCACGAACTATCTTTTTGTTCTGGAATACTGTGGAATGTCCCATGCTCTTTCCCATATCAGGACCTTTGCTCATGCATTTCCCTCTGATTACTGTGTATCTCAGCCCCAAATCCTTTTTCCCTTCTTTCCTCTCTCTGCATCCCCCGAAGTAAAAATCCCAAAGTAAATTCCAAAGTAAAATAAGAACCAAGAGAGACAGACCAGTTAAAAAAAAGTACCGGCCACTGCCTTACTAGACTCTGGTGTGGCCATGTGCTCTTTGAGCTACGGCCATCACCATGTTTCCTAACTTTGGCCCCCTCCCCTCCCTTGGGGAGGTGAATTCCCCCCCCCTCAAATTTACTTTCTAAATAAGCTATATTTTCCCATCTAAAAAAAAGAAAAAAAGAAAGAGTACCAAGAAGAAAAAAAACCAGACATGTAAATTTATATACTTTTATTAACTATTCTTTTCTCTCTCAGACCATATTCTTTAAATTTAAAAGAAAATGTGACCCAAGAAAGTTATATCTAAATCAGAATAGAACAAAAATTTCCAAACAATATTAAATAGTGTCGAGAACATGGATTTTAATTTCTGTAGTTGTGAACAGTCAAAAGGACAAGTGGGGCCCATGATCAAATACCGTAAAAGTAAAACAGGTTTAGTGACAACAGTCATTAATGCTTCCTAACACAACATATGTGTCCTAATATGAACATAATTAAACTAGAAGAGAGACAATAGGACACTAAACAATAACAACATCAACAAAACCCAAGGTAGATACTAGGTGGACAGACAAGGATCTGGGCCATTCTCTGGCCCCTCTCTTCTGTAAAAAGGGTGCCTACTTATGGACCAGATTCTTCTAGAGGAATGGAAATAAAGACCAGACAAATATTCATGCCCTGATTGATATTTATTCCCTTGGCATTTTAAAGTAGCATGTCTAGAGTACATTTTCCTCTTTTCTCTAAACCCAGATTACAACACTGACCCCTTCAAGTTGCACTGTCAACCCTATACACTGAGCAAATATTATATATTGGGTGATTATGTACTTTTATAAAAGGGTGTCTCTTGAAATCTCAAGAAAATTTCTCTAGATAGTCAAGTTCTGATCCAGCTGTGGTTAAAAAGAAAAAGAAGAAGAAGAAAAAAAGGGTTTCTCTTCGATGCACCATGGGGTTGGAGGTTGAGCCAAGGAGAAGCAAAGATGATATAAGGGTTATGAGAAAGTTAAAAAGGAAAGAAAAAAAAATAGGGGTAGGCTTGAGGTAGAGAGAAGAAGGCCATGTATACAAACCTAAAACACGGAGGCTGAAAGTCTAGGTTTGGTGACTTTGGGGCATGTTCATCTCAATACTGTCCCTCCCTCACCCACAGAGGACACAACCTCAACGACCAGACCCGCACCTACAGTAGGACAGCACTGCCGCCACCACCAGAGTTAACCTGGCTGGTGACTTACTTTGGGTGTATGTGATTCCGATTCTCATTGTGTGTTAAGAAATCAGCAAAGGAGAACAACTTAAATGTAGAACGTGTACAGTAGAGAACTTGACTTTCAGGACCCTGTCTTCATCATCTGACCCTTCAGAGCACAACACAGTGCCAGGCACATAGTAGGTGTGCAACAAATATTGAAGAAACAGTGTGTTTTTTTCCTTTATGTGCTACTGGAAGAGCTTTTATATTTCTATCCTTCATTATTAAGGAATTAGTTTTCACATTTTCAAATGAGGGTAAAATATCTTAGATCCTTTCTGCTCAAGGCGAGGAGGGCAAAGATGTTAAATGAACCTTAAAATGTTACTACAAAGTGTTTTTCTTCTTTTCCACAAATACTTTTGAGCATCTGATATGTGCCAGCCACTGTGGCAGGTATGGGGAATGGCACAGTGAGCAACAGGGGCAATGCCCAGCTTTTAGAATGAATAAAAATCATGATAATATTAACTCCTACTCCTAAAAAATATTCAACCATTTTTTTTGAAGGGCTACTCAGATTATAGCAAATAAAAATAAAATAGCCCTAAGTCAATTTAAAAAATTTCAACCCTGGGTTGAAAGACTTTAAATCAAATACATTAAGTCAAATATCATCAAAAAGAGATATATGTATATAGATCCTTAAAACATATAAACCCTAAACAAAAATGGCAGTAGACACTGTAAAGGATACCAAAGTATGTTTAACTTTAAATAGCCTGACCCAGTATCAAAATTCACAAACGGGAACTATAAAACAGGTTTTCCTTTGATGTATTTGAATGTTGATGTAATTTTCAAGCGTTTGATTTACAGGTATCTTTTCCACGATAGAATCATCGGTTCTTAGGGCAGAAAGGGATTCTAGACATCATCTTATCAGGTATTCCAGAATCTCAGCTGTCCTATTCAGAGAGGCTTCTCCTATTTTGGTTGGGTGGGGTGGCCAAATTGACACCCGGCAGGGAGGTCAGGATCCAGTTAAGCTGTGGCCAGCACACTCCCAGCTCAAAAACGGATACCTCATTTCTTTAGCATCACAAATATGAATTAAGCATTTCACAAACAAATGGTGACATATGTTTTGATTCCATCAATAACACCTTAGCTGCTTTGTTTTACAGGAGTGGGGCAGAAATAGGTCTATTTACTGACAGATCTATTTAGAGAGGCAGTTTGAGGAAAAGTGTATATCTGGGAGAAGAGACCTCAGTCCCTAAGCAACTAATTCACCTTTTTTTCCTTTCTTTCTTTGAAGTCGGAGTCTCACTCTGTTGTCCAGGCTGTAGTGCAGTGGCACGAACATGGCTATTGCAGCGTCAACCTGCTGGGCTCAGGTGATCCTTCCACCTCAGCCTTCCAAGTAGCTGGAGCTACAGGCGTGTGCCACCACACCCAGCTAATTTTTTGATTTATTGTAGAGATGAGGTCTGTCCAAGTTGCCCAGGCTGGTCTCGAATCCCTGGCTCAGGCAATTCTCTCTCCTCTGCCTCCCAAAGTGCTGGGATTACAGGTGTGACCATCGCGTGGGCTCACTTAGCTTTTGAGTGGCATAGGAGAAAGGCCTGGGATGAGGATGAACTGAATACATGAATACAGTGTGATGTCATCACATCACAAAGGTTACACACAATCTGATGAGAAGACGGGGCTTTGTCAGGCAGGAAAGAGATTCTCAGTCTCGATCTCAATAAGTCAAGATCAATTCCTGACTCTAGCCCAGATTCTGCTACTCAACCAGTCTGGATCTCCGCCTCCTCAAAGGTGCTGTCTCCCTACCTAACAACAGGTAGAGGGGGCCAGAGGCCTTACCCACTCTGAGTTCTTCAGAAACTATGCTAATACTCATTCTACATCTTACCCATCGCTTCCCTAACATTTTAATTAGGAAAAATAAATTGAATGTGGCTCACACAATAGTGACCACCTTTACCTGGAAGATCGGATGAGGCCAGGCACAGCTTTCATCTGCCCTGGGTTCTGCAGGATCGCATCTGGGGTTGCCTGAGCCCAAGCAGTCGGTGTGTGTGGTCTGCTTCTGTGGGGGCGGGACTCACTGATGTAGAAGATGGCAGGAACAGGATGGGTCCTGGGATCCAGACTGATTGCTGCTTAAGTCACTTCTTTCTATTTTAATGACGGTTTCATTAGTGTTCCTGTCTGCCTTTCTCAACCTGAGTGTCAAGTACATGAGAAACAGGATCTTCGCTGCCTTGCTCTTTTTTGGGTCCTCAGCACTACAGGCACACAGTAGGTGCTCAATAAATATTTGTTGAATGATCAAGTGAAAGACTAGGGATCCAGTCCTAGGCTTATCATTCACCACCTCCCTCCTGAGGCAGGTCACTTAACCTCTTTAGCCTACAAGATTGTTATGAGGATCACACAAAACAGTGCACACTAGGTAGTTAACAGTAACATGCTACATGGGTATGTTAGCTATTGGCTTGGTTGTGGGGACAAATTCTTCAGGAATGAGATGTGTATATAGTCCTGTTACCAAGGAATGGCACTGAAGGCTAATAAACTCACTGCAATTCATACTTTATGATGCAGATAATGTTTATTGACTTCATTTCTAAACAAGTTGGTATAAATTAAGTAATGACTAAAATGCGAATTATTTGATGATTTATGTCAAGTAAGATTTTATTTCAGTCAAGTAGGAAAAGGGGGTTAAGAGGATGACATAATCTCTCTCAAATGAGTACTTTATTACAAAGAGTGCTACTGTTCTGTGTAATACATTGCCAGAGAGTTTTATATTCTTTATTAGATTTGGATGAGATCTTCTCTGGTTAAGTGGCCATGAGAATATTTTTAAAGCTATCATTAAAAAACAAAACAAAACGGAACGAAACCTGCAATTTATCACCTGGTCGTATGGGTTGAGTCTTAATTATAAAAGCTTAAAGGATCCTAGTTCCATATTCTAGATAACTAAACTATTTGTTTATTTTACTTTATTTCAACCTGCTGGGCTCAGGTGATCCTTCTGCCTCAGCTTTCCAAGTAGCCGGGCTACAGTGGTGCATCACCATGTCTGGCTAATTTTTATATTTACTGTAGAGAAAAGGTCTCGCCAAGTTGTCCAGGCTGGTCTCGAACTCCTGGACTCAGGCAACCTTCTCATCTTGGTCTCCCAAAATGCTGGAATTGCAGGAGTGAGCCACCGCACACGGCCAAGATATTTGTTTATTAAAATAAATTCAGAATATGATTTACTGTTATCACAACATTCTAGTGAAAATTATTTTAAAAAGTGATCAGTCTTTATAAATTCACTACTTACAATTAGAAAAAAATCAAATTGTGTATTTTTATGAGATAATCTTACTGAACACTGAAGACTTATATTGCCAATACTTGTTAAGTCATTTCAATTTTTTGCTTAAAATCTTCTAAAAATATATATAAAAAGTAAAATCAACTTAAAGTTAGTTCAAAATTAATCCTTTACACATTTTATATAAAGGATATTTAAATTATTCTCTCCATAATATAAATGAGAGAATAAAAGTTTGTGGGTTTAATTTTATCTCTATATTTTAGTGAGTCACATACGAATTCAAACAGGGACACCTATAACTTAATATCCATCTTTCTCTAAACTTCATGGTTTTTATTATTTGCCTCTTGATTATCGTTGTTTTATCTGTGCCACAGATGTGAGTTCTCCAACTGGTTTCTTTGCATAGTTCCACTCTTTCATCTGTATTTATAAATACTTTGTGATTTTTAAAAATCCTTTGTCTTACCTTTCAAAGAGACTATTGAGGATCAGCTGTAAGTTGCATATATTCTTGTACTTTTTCTCTAACCTGTTAAATAATCCGTGACCAACAGAATTTTTTTTTTTTTTTTTTTGAGTTAGAGTCTCACTTTTTCACCCAGGCTGGAGTGCAGTGGCACGCACGCTCACAGCCACCCCATCATCGACCTTCTGGGCTCTAGCAATCCTTCCACCTTAGTCTTCCGAGTAGCCGGAATTACAGATATGTGCTACCAAGCCTGGCTACTTTTTATTTTATTATAGAGACGAGGTCTCGCCAAGTTGCCTGGGCTGGTCTCGAATTCTTGTGCTCAGGCAATCCACTCATCTTGGCCTCCCAAAGTGCTGGGATTACAGGCTGAGCTACCAAGCCGGTCCCAAAAGAATTTTTTAGAAAAGCTATCATTTATTGAGCACTTACTATAGGTTTTTAATGCTCACAATTGTATTCCCATTATCCACATTTAATAAGAAAGCAATGCAGTAACTTGCCTGAGGCCCATTCTAGTTAATTACTCATGTAATTTTAACATGGTGGGTCCATCCCTTGACAAGTCTACCAGAACCCCCAGGGAATATGAGTTTTGCTTGAAACCGATGTACTTCTTCCTTGAAGGTTAGCGATGCCTCACTGGCTTACCTCTCCCAACATTTATTTTTTCTATGAGGTCTTTTCTCATTTTCCTTTTTACTCCCATATCACCAGAGTATCCTTTGTTCCTTGTGTTTTCTGTTATCACTACATGGCTGTGAAGGTCACTTCCCAAGGATGTTCTTGTAGTAAAAAAGTCAGGTGACTCCAAGACAGAATTGTCCACTTGCCTGTTCCAGTTGGGCAGGAACCACCACCAGCCAAGGACAGCACAGAGGGAGAAGCCTCGGCAGGAGGCCTGTCATCCCACGCCAAGAGGTAAAACCCTTGCCCCACAGAGCGCTTTGGTATTATTAAACATTTTCTATTTGTTGGGCACTGTATAGTCATTTTTATTGGTTCTTTTTACTAGTTATAACTCTGCATCAGAGCCGTGTCCATTTTTTTCTTTTAATTAAGTACTCTGAGGGAAGTGGAAAAGACAGAAGGCCCTGGGGAGCAAGTCTTCAACTGCCAGACAGCAAGCAGATAAAGAACCACAGAGCCTGGGAATGGTCCCAGTGACCGTCAGACCCCCAGCAAGGAGTCAGTCGGCAGTCAGCCACTGGAGAAAGGGCTCTCTGAGGGGCTTAATTTTGTATGAAGAAAGTATCCCAACATCAACCTAAGACTATAGCTTCCAGTCACACATCTTGACTGTGTGCTCATATTTAGAAGACTGGACCAATCATTTCACCTGAACCAATCATGTTCCCTTTTCTTTTCCTGAAATCCCAAGAGCACAAAAATCACATTAAAATTCTTTGTTTCTAAAAGGCATATCCAACCATATACTTGTGCTTCAGTGTTCTGTTTTGGTTTAATACCTAACTGTACCCCACTTATAATTTTAGCTATAAAGTATAGCTTAAAAAGTCCTACTGTATAAGAGTTCTGGAGTTAGGACCAGAACCATAACTTTGCTTCTTGGTAGGTAGGTGAACTTGAGAAATTATACTCTCTGAGGGTTAATTTTCTTCATCTGTAGAACAGGTATGATCACAGTTCCTATCCTGCCCCTTAAGCTCGTTTATATTCTGTGTGTAGAATGTCACAGGGCTTATCTTAGAGTCAGGCTTTATTCTTCCAGTAACATGCCTGCCTCCCCGATGAGACTGTTTCCTCCAAAGAAAAGGATTTTGTGACCGCATGGACCATGGACCGTCTAGCCCAGTACCTGACCCTGGGCTCTCCCCTACAAAGCCCTTAGGATGAAAGCACACCCAGAAGTTCTTTGTAATGTGTAAAGCACTGTTCACAAGTACCTTACTGATTATTCATAGTGTGGTCCCATAGACCTGAGATGTGAGTGAAACAATGCTGGGTTCCAAAGAAGCCAGGGATTTAGTGCTCGTGCGTTGTAACTAAAATGTAAACTGTAAACTGGTACTAGTTCTGGATGTCTTTGGGTTATTGTACCTATACTCAGTCTTAAAATATGTGGATTAGCAAAACAGTGAACATTTAGGGTGGCTCATATATGGTGGGATGTGGCAACTTCCCTTTGAGTTGGCACATGTAACATACTAGTACTCTAAGGCTTGCCTGAGAGGGCTGCGGTGGTACAGCACAGAAAAGGCTTACAGTCTTGACAAGGTAATATTTTATTTTTTCTAGGTTTCCACATTCCCCTGATATGTACTTAAGTTTTCACTGTTTAGTCTTTCAGTTTGGTCAGGCCACCTTTGCTTCTATGCCTTGGATATACACCAGTCGCTCTCCAGGATTGACTCCAGGGTTGAAAATCTAATGAGATAAGACCTTTCTGTCCAGTCAGACCTGCAGACTCGTCCTCAATAACCATTGTGGTTTCTCAAGTGTCTTCTCTTAACTATTTCTAGGTTACTCTTCATCTCCAAATTCCTACCCTTGGATACTTTAAGTGCTCAATAAATGCATGTATTAATGAATCTGATTTTCAGAGTTTTTCAGTATAAGATTCTCCTTTACCTGTCTCTGTCTTATATCATCACTCACATCCCAAGGGGACATGATCAGATGGGATTCTATGTTTCCATGCTCCTCTTCATTAAGTTTTTTTTAAAATAAAAAAACAACAGGCCGGGTGGTAGCTCAGCCTGTAATCCCGCGCTTTGGGAGGCTGAGGTGAGTGAATTGCCTGAGCCCGCAGGTTCGAGAACCGCCCGGGCAACTTGGTTCTCATCTCTACAATAAATCAAAAAAAAAAAAAATTAGCCGGGCGTGGTAGTGCGTGCCTGTAGTTCCAGCTACTTGGAAGGCTGAGGCGGAGCCCAGCAGGTCAAGGCTGCGGTGGCTGGGAGCGGCCACTGCACTCCAGTCTGAGCGAGGTAGTGAGACTCCAACTCAAAAAAACAACAACAAAAACAACCTGAAAAACATTCCTGGAACATCACCCCTCCCCTCCCCAGCACAGAATGATTCTGAAAAGTACTGAAATCACCAGTGCTGTGAATGCTTTACCATTTGTTATAAAATATGAACACGAGAAAGAACTGTGGGTAGAGGGGGAAAAGAGAATGAAGCTACCATAATCAGCTTTCCAACGTTCTCGTTATACTTTTATTTAGGTCTGTGTGTTTCTACAGCAACATGTTTTTAAATTGCTACCTCGATCCACTGAAAAATAAACATTCCGCAAATCTCTTTTTTTCTGGCGTAAAAAAAACAATGAGATATTTGTTCAAGATGGAAAAAAGAATCTAAGATATATTTAGATATAGTTTTGTCAGAAAGAATACCACAAAATGGAAACCAATATTCCAGATGAGCTGGCTTAATACAAAAGATTATTCTAAAAGTTCACAAACTTATCCCACAAGAACTAAACTGGCTGAATACTGCATTTGAAAGGCACACTAAATTGGAAGTAATAAATCCTTGTATTATCATTTTGATTGTTTCTATTTTATTTTATTTTTTAAACTTTTGTAGAGATGAGGTCTTGCTATGTTGCCTAGGCTGGTCTCGGACCCCTGGGTTCATGCCGGCTTCCCAAAGTGCTATAATTACAAGCATGAGCCACTGCATTTCTATTTTATCAGAACATGTGTCATACTAAAAACAAGTCACAGCGGCTATTAATTGGTAAGCAATATTACATCAAAACACTAACCAAAATGATACCCTGATTCTGTAGTCTATTCAAAATATATATTAGTAAATCTCAACTTTAAGTGAAATTTCTGATGACTTATATGGGAGGCCCCCCTCAAAAAACCAAAATTATCTTTTGGAGGGCAGGCCCCTTGTGGTACAGGCTTTGCCCCCAGGTAAACCCATGGGCATCAGTGTACCAGCCAGCATTGTTGGGAGATGGGTAAAGATTTATGAGTGTACCTGCCCACAGCATGCTGGGTGTTCAGCAGTTTGGACCAAAAACAGCATGACCCCTGTGCCCCATCCTCCCTATTCACCTGATCTCATCCTAAGAGACTTTTTTCTTGTTTCCCCAGATGAAGAAAGTCCTCAAAGAAAAATGTTTTGCTGATGTGAAAGAGGTGAAACAAAAAATGGCAGAAACACTAAAAGGCATCCAAATTGATGAGTTCAAAAACTGTTCTGAGCAGTAGAAAAAGTATCTCAAGGCCGGGCTCGGTGGCTCAACCTGTAATCCCAGCGCTTTGGGAGGCCGAGATGAGTGGACTGCCTGAGCCCGCGGGTTTGAGACCCGCC
>NW_007252942.1:764040-775538 GCF_000164805.1 Carlito syrichta
GAAGGCTGAGGCGGAAGGATCGCCGGAGCCCAGTGGGTCGAGGCTGCGGTGGCTGGGAACAGCCACTGCACTCCAGTCTGGGCGACGGAGGGGAACTCTGACTCAAAAAAAAAAAAAAAGAAAAGAAAAGAAAAAGAAAAAGCGTCTCAAGAGGTATATTGCATCAAATGAAGAGTACTTTGCAGGTGACTGAAGTTTACACATACACGATTTTTTATAAATAAATTCTGGTTTTGGGGGAGTACCCCCTTGTATAGTATCTGAGACAGATGCCAAGTAGTAGAAAACTGTAGTCTAGTTATACATTAGGGAAACGTAAACACCATAACATAGATCTAGCCAAATACGGGCTTTACTTCTAGAAATTAAAAGACTTATGAAGATATTGCAAAGACAGCCTTCATGTTTTAAGAATCCCGGTATCATGACCCCGCTCTTAATTCCAAGCCATTCCAAATAAAATTTAATCTCTTGTGAAAAACTGTTGATTTCGTTCTGTTCACTGTTGTTTCATTTTGTTTGTGAATCTGCTGGAGTTTGGGCAACAATTATGCCCATCAGTGGGCTTCCCAACCCCCTTTAGCACCCGAAATTATCCAAGACTCTGTAAAAACAAAATGAGTCCGCAGAGCGTACCTGGAAGAAGGTATGGAGCCAAATTTCACCAGTCACAGCACATGCCAATCTTAAGGAAAAGCCGAGGACAGGAAAACAGGCTTTGTGGCAAAGCATCCACGAAGACGATGGGCTTTCTGGGGTCAAACGGGATGGAGGAAGGCTTGGGAGTACAAGAGGCTGTCTGGAGATTTCATGCCCACCAGAAGACCAGCAGAAGAGCTGGTGGCCAGAGTCTGTGGATGCCCCGGAAGAAGAAATGGCAAGGGGCCCCTGTACAGTATCTGGGTAAGAAACTTCCAAGAGAAAAATTGAAGGCAAAAACTGGGACTTTATGATAAAGACTCACATTTGTTCAAATGTAAAACATTCTGCACTAAGATAACAAAATGATAGCAAGCGTTCACATAAAGCTCATGTTTGAAGTACTTTATTTATTTTTATTTTTAATTTTTGAGTCAGGATCTCTTTCTCTCACCCAGGCTAGAGTACTGTGGCACCAACACAGCTTACTGCAGCCTCTATCTCCTGGGCTCAGATGATTCTCCCACCTCAGTCTCCCGAGTAGCTGGGACTACAAGCATGCACCACCATGTCTGGCTAATTTTTTTACTTTTTTGTAGAAACAAGGTCTTGCTATGTTGCCTAAGCGATTCTCCCATGTCGGTCTCCCAAAATGCTGGGATTACAGGCATGATCCACAGTGCTTGACCTTGAAGCACTTTTCAAATAGTAACTCATTTAACCCTGATGACCCTATGAGATTGCTATCATCTTCATCCCTTTGGTTGAGGAGGAAACTGAAGTATAGAGAGGTCTGGGCAGAGCTGAGATTTGATCCAGGGAGTCTGGCTCTGGTTTTTGTCCTTAACCACTATACGTCGTGGCTTCTCAAATGTGGCTGCTCCAAAGCCCAGACCCAGCTCAGGCTGGGGGTGCCACAGAGCAAAGTGGAAGTGGGCTACACACCGGAAATATTCCTGTGTGTCTCTGCGGACTTGGGTCATCATTTTGTAATGCTGTGTGTTAACAAATTCTCTCTTCTTCAGCTGTTCCAGTAAAGCACCTGAAGTTGTCAAGGGATTTAATGTTCTATCACCTGCTCTTTACTGGATTCTTTTATTTGAACAGTTGATAAGAATTTTGGCATCAACAGACCATGGATTTGAAGGCACAGACTATGGAATCAGACAGGCCTGGGTTCAAATCCTAGCATAGTGACTTACCACTTGTTAGGCCTTAAGCAAGTCAGGTAGCATCTACTAACCTTAGCTCCCTTCTTTGCAAGATAGAGATAATAACCATAACTCCTGGAAGGGCTATATGAGGGTTAAACAAGAAACCATGGAGACCAGTCAAGGTGTTCAGGGCACATAACTGCCTAGGAGTCTTGGTAAAATGTAGGTGCCAATTCAGGGGGACAGAGTAGTGGGATTCTGCACTTCCCACAAGTTCCCAAGTATGGCAGGGGCTGCTGATTGGAGGACTATACTTTAAGGCCTTCAGTACATTTTGGTGATGATTATTGTTATTATTGTTTTGAGTTAGGGTCTCACTCTGTTGCCCCGGCTGAAGTGCAGTGGCACAATCACGGCTCACTGCAGCCTCGACCCCCCGGGCTCAAGTGATCCTTCCACCTCAGCCTCCCACGTAGTTTGGACTACCGGCATGCACCACTATGCCAGCCTGATTTTTTTATTTTTACTTTTTGTAAAGACGAGGTCTTACTATGTTGCCCAAGCTGGTCTTGAACTCCTGGGCTCAAGCAATCCTCTTGCCTTGGCCTCCTGAAGCACTGGGACTATAGGCGTGAGTCACTGCACCAGCCTGTTTTGGTTATTATTAATGATTATATTCCACTTCATTGCTACAGAACCAGTCAGAGGCTGTGACAGTTTACATCAAAACTCTGCAATGAATGAATTGTGTTTGTCTCTGCAGACGGCAATTCAATGAAATGTGTGCCTCATGCTTCCTCAGCACCCCCTTGCATTCCCTCCTACTTGGATCTGGTCTAACTCGCTGACCCATGACAGCCAGGAATGTGGAAACAGTTCATATTTCTAAGTTATGTTCCTTAAGAATCACATGTCAAAAATCATCACAAGGCTGGGTGCAGTGGCTCATGTCCGTAATCCCAACACTTTGACAGGCCGAGGCAGGAGGACTGCTTGAGCTTAGGAATTCAAGACCAGCCTAGGCAGCATAGCAAGACCTTATGTCTACAAAAAATTTTAAAAATTACCCAGGCATGGTGGTGCACACCTGCAGTCCCAGCTACTTGGGAAGCTGAGGTGAGAGGGTCACTTGAGCCCAGGAGATCAAGGCTATGGTGAGCCAGGATCATGTCACTGCACTCCAGTCTGGGCAAAAGAGTGAGACACTGTCTCTAAAAATAAATAAAAATAAAAATAAATAAAAATTAACCCTCAGACTCAAGAAACTTGTCCTCAACACTAAGTTCTCAGACAATAATGACAAAATAAAGAATTTTTAAAGTACCAAATTAACATATATGTGTATGTGTGTGTTTATGTACACATATGAAGATACTCTCTATGAACATTCTGTATAAACAGAAGGTGAGGTAGAGAAATCTACAAACATGAAATGAGATTTTTAAATATATATGTAGTGTACTTAACTAGTTTGGTCCCAGACACAAGGTGGAAAGGACCCCCTGGGAACTGGTGCTATAAATATTAGCTCTCTTTTCCCTGTGTGAACAGAGGACGGATGGGGACTGAATGGTGAGACACTGGGCTGAACTGGGTTAACTCGGACTGGGGACGTGAAGTAAAACTCGAAATTCACGATTACAAGTTTCCAAACTAGTCCTGACATTTTCACTTGGCAACTGGATTACTCACAAAGGCAGTGACATCTGTCTCTGTCATTCCTCAGCATTCCTTTCTGAGCTCCACCCTTCCCTCCCAGGGCCCTTCCACCTCATGCTGTCTTAAATCTGCCAGCCCCTTCACATTGCTACCTGTTTCTCACAGACTGGGTCAAAACTCCTGCCTTCCAGGGTCTACCGCCAAACAGTCAGGGGAAAGTAGAACAGCAGACACTTGAGCAACACAGGTGTGGACAGTATGGGTCCACTCAAATGTGGGTTTTTTTCAGCAAGAGTTCTGTCAAGCGTGCCTGCCTCTCTTGCCTCCCTCTCTGCCTCCTCCAAGCCTTTGCCACCCCAAGATAGCATAAACAACCCCTCCTCTTTTGGGGGGAAAGAGTCCTCAGTCCTATTTAATGTGAAGACGATGAGAACGAAGACCTTTATAGCAACCCACTTCCACTTAATGAATAGTAAATACGCTATCTCCTCCTTATGATTTTCTTTATAACATTTTCTTTTCTCTAGCTCAGTTATAAGAATATAGCACATAATATATATAACATACAACATGTGTGTTAGTCTACTGTTTATGGTTATTGATAAGGCCTCAGGTCAACTTTAGGTGATTAGTAGTTAAGTTTTTAGAGAGTCAAAAGACATAAGCAGATTTTCAACTGCACAGGGGGTTGATGCCCCTAAGCCCCAGGGTGTTCAAGGGTCAGCTCTAATTCAAGGTGTGAATGAGTCCAGATACTCCCAGGAGAGGTTTGCATTAGGAAGAGGATTTTCCAATGGGATTGGCTGTGTCTTCAAGTGGAGATGGGATCAGGGATTGGAGGTGGAAAACAGCCTGGTAGAGTGAGAATGACTGAGTAGCTCTGGCCCATCCTAAGTCGCCTGTAAGTCTCCCCGAGTTACTCCACTCTCTAGGGTTATATACACAAACTCATCATGAGAGACTGGCGCCATCCTCACAGTGCCCACACCACCTTTGGGACTGACGCACACCTCATGGGATTGAAAACAACTACAGGCACTTCCTGGAGAGAGAAAGCAGGAGTTGAACCACACATCTCAGAAGGTCTTCAGAAAAAAGAAGTCCCACTGGGCCTGAAAATGTGAAAAACCAGCTCAAAGCAAACTGCATACCTAAGGGAGTTGCTCCAAAAGCCCATGAGATGAAAAATGCCAATTAAGTTCAGATGCTCAGACTTACAATACTGTGATACTGCCTACTTCCATTATTTTTGAAAATTCTGAGCTGAGCATGGTAACACACACCTGTAATCCCAGCACTTTGGGAGGCAGAGGCGAGAGGACTGACTGAGCTCAGGGGTTCGAGACCAGCGTGAGCAACTTGGTGAGGCCTCATCTCTACAATAAATCAAAAAATGAGCCCAGTGTGGTGGTGTGTGACTATAGTTCCAGCTACTTGGAAGGCTGTGGTGGGAGGATAGCCTGAGTCCAGCAGGCTGAGGATACAGTGGCCGTGAGCGTGACACTCCATTCCAGCCTGGACGACAGAGTGAGATGCCAACTCAAAAAAATAAATATAATAAAATAGTTACACAAGACTTGGGCAAAATTTAAGATACAATATTAAAAAGATAAACCTGTTTGACACTCTTGAAAGTCTGCTGTCATATATAAAAGTATACCCTTTAGGGAGAAAGAAAAGACTCTGTCAGATGGCTGAAGTACAAACTAAGAGAAAGGAAGTTGTCTGATGATAAAGAAAAGTGCTGAACAGAAGGACTTGGAGAATCACGGAAAACCTAGAACACGCCTTATCAGGTTCAGCCTCAGTAGTCCTCGTGGGTACAGCGGGGTCTGTTATTCAGCTTACAGTCATGGGCATTAGATAAATATACTCTTACATTCAAGTGTAATCTCAGCCCATATAGCCCTCTGCTGAGTAACTGCTTACACCTTAACCATTTAGAAGCTCATTCTCTGTTTAAAAGATGTGACACCATTCAGAGCCCACCCTCTCTTGAAGGAGAAGAGTAGGAAAGAAAAACTTTTTGTAAGTCTAAAAACCCACAAGAAGTTTACAGAACCTAAAACTTTGGCCGGGCACGGTGGCTCAAGTTTATAATCCCAGCACTTTGGGAGGCTGAGGCAAGAGGATTGCCTGAACCCAGCCTGGGCAACTTGGCGAGACTCTACAATAAATAAAAAAATAAATAAAAATTAGCTGGGCATGGTGGCCTGTGCTTGTGGCTCTAGCTACTTGGAAGCTGAGGCAGAAGAATCACCTGAGCCCAGTAGGTCGAGGCTGTGGTGGCCGTGAGCACGCCACAGCACTCTAGCCTGGGCGACAGAATGAGACTCCAACTCAAAAAAATCCAAAGAAACAAACAAACAAAAAAAAAACTTTAAGAGTTCACCTGTTCCCACTGTGATGGGCATGAATCAAGCAGAGAATGACTTCAGTGCTAAGGGCACGTGCCCACCAACTTGCCCAGCCTCTGCAAATCCCTGCTCAGGGCAAGGACAGAATCCGGTTCCTCTTGCAGCACTTAGAGAGTAGAAGATGCTCAGTTAACAGTGGTTGAATTGAATTCACCATCTCAGAACACGAGCAGTGCTAAAAAAAAAAAAAAAAAGTTTAAAAAAAAATCTTAAAAAATGTTTCAAATCTTAAAGCTTGTTTCATTTCAGTTCATCACGGTCAACCAATATTATTTTCTGGACCAATTTATTCCCACTTTCCTATTTCTTATCTAAATTCTCCAAATAAGTTTTTTAAAAGGTATCTTGACTAACTGGTACAATGCAGTGAATGGTAAGAGAAATAAAATCAACTCTAGAAATGAAAGTTCTAGCATACGACAAAGCCACAGATTACTGGTTTCCACGTTTGGTCCTATGATTTTTTTTTTTGACACATGTTAACTACACAAGAACTCCTATATTGATTCTGTTTGTGAAATGGCAGCTAAAACACCAAAGGTAACTTGAAACTCAAGCTTGTATTGTACAACCTAAGAGGTCTCACATACAACTAGTGGTCCTCTGCAGAGAAGGGCTTCTTCCTGCTTGAAATCTACTTAGTAATAACAAGAAAGTGACTTTTGGTTACATTTTGGGGGGAGCCAGATTTTAAACTGAAGGTGATTCAAATATTTACATGCTAACTTTTTCATGTGGCAGCAAATACTTCTTTTTCTATTTCATGAATCAGCTTGAACAGATAGTGAACTGATATTTGACATGAGTTGATATCAGTTTAAGAAAATACACATAAATACTGATTGCAATAGTAATATATGAGTACTTAAAAGAGAATATTAAAGTATGGATTTCATTCCCAAAATGGCTGCTGCAAAACACTGAGTGCATCACCTTTTAATTTCCTTTATTTTGATCTAGTTTAAATAGGTAAAGAGGGCCAGGCAAGGTGGCTGACGCCTGTAATCCCAGCTCTTTGGAAGGCCAAAGCAGGAGGATCACTTGAGGTCAGGAGTTCAAGACTAACCTGGGCAACAAAGTGAGAGTCCCATCTCTATAAGAAACATTTTTAAAAATTAGCTGGGTGTAGTGGCACAGGCCTGTAGTCCCAGCTCCTCAGGAGGCTGAGGTGGGAGGACTGCTTGAGTCCAGGATTTTGAGGTTGCAGTGAGCTAGGATGGTGGCACTGCACTCCAGCCTGGGTGACAGAGTGAAACCCTGTCTTTAAAGTAAATAAAACTGATTAATTTATAGATTCCTGGTACAAAAGCCAAAATAGTAGACACGCTGTAAAAATTTTCTAAATGAATAAAAGAAAGTTGCATTCTTAAGTACAAAACATTTAGTTTCTCTACCAACTTGAACTTTTCTTAAAGGAAAGCAAATATTCCTACAATAGAAAAAAGGAATGTAGCCACAAGCTGATATTAAAAATCAGGAAAAAAAACCCATTTTTAAAAAGGTAGTTAATCCTAATAACCACTGCAAAGAACACTTATTACAATTGCTATACTCCTTTCATGTTTATAAACACTTTATTCCATTTATTAAAAAAAAAAAAGGATATCCCTGCCTCACATTCAAAATAGGACTTTAGGGTCAGGCATTAATCCCAGCACATTGGGAGGCTGAGGATTGAGGATTGCTTGTGTCCAGGTGTTCAAGACCATACTAGGCAACACAGTAAAACCTCGTTTCTAAAAAAAATTTTTTTTAAATTAGCCAGGCACGGTGGCACATTCCTGTAGTCCCAGCTACTTGGAAGGCTGAGGCACAAGGATCACCTAAGCCCAGAAGGTCGAGGCTGAGGTAAGCCATGAATGCCACTGCACTCCAGTCTGGGTGACAGAGTGAAACCCTGACTCAAAAAAAAAAAAAAAAAAAAAAAGATAAAAAGAAAAAAAAAATAGGACTTTAGTGATTATTTCAATAATACATAAAATGCATGCTTTTTTTTCTATTTAGCATATAAATATTCCATCTTCCTTCCCACTACAGCACCTGAATGGAGCCTGGATTCCCAGAGCTGTCTGTCTCTGGCTTCTCAAAGATAAGTTAATGAACAACTAACTAAGTGTGCCTACTTGGAAGCTGCTCCTGTTTCCAGCTTGGAAACTGTAAGGACTGACCCTGGCCCACAGAGAAGACAATAAAACAGAAGGAGTAGGCGTGCGCCACCACCCCACACTCTTTCCACTAATAGATGTCCTATCTACAGAATTTCTTTAAAGTATTTCTGGAAATAATCTGGGTTAGAGTCAAGCAAGTTTAACTAATGACACCTTTGTCACAGCTTGCAAATGCTTCTAAGCATAGTTTATAGTGAGGTAATTTTCACAGTTTTGTTTGGCACTAGAGAGAGGCATGTCTACAAAAACTTCAGCGATAAAACCATGATGCTCAGAATTTAAACTTCTTTTTTTTCCCTCTGAATGACAACAAAATTACAAATCTCTATCATCCATTTAAGTGGAAGTATTGTTCTCTGAGGCAGAAAAAATGCTGTATTTTTGTGCAAAGAGAAACAATGGAGGATACAGTGCTAGACCTTTTTAAATGGACCACATAATCTCCACCTGGGAGCTTGCAAATTGCACCAATAACTTAGACCATCTTAGGTCATAACAACTATGAGGGGGGAAGGGAACTAAAACTACCCTTTACTTTTAATACAACCATTCAAGAAAATTCGATGGACCACTTAAAGCAACCATCACAACCACCCAACAGCCCCCCTCCAAAAAAACCAGATACCTCACATGAATAAAAATCACAAATTCCAGAGCCTTTGTTAACCCTTGAATGCATTTGTTTTTCAACCAGTCCCATAAGTGATACGCTTATCAACACTCTCAAGAAGTAAAAAGAGTAAATGCATTTAAAGTAGCAGGCTCTGGATCCTTTGAGAAACTTGCAACATTAGAAGAGAATCCCTCTTGTGGGATCTCTCTGTTATCAAGAAGTCTACAATAGCCAGGTCAACAGTGAGACTCAGTGTGATGCCCCTTGATGAGGTCCGGTCGGTATTAGGCTATGTTTACAATTAAGTAATAATGACCGAAGCTCCAGGCACATAGGGCATTTCCTGGGGATTAATGGCCAGCCAGAAGAGTGGATGACCTAAAGCCATGCCACAGGCTAGCAACCTCTGCCAGGCATTAATCCCCAGGAAATGCCCTGGACATCAATCCTTACGGTGATTCTAATAAATACAGAAGGAAAAAGTTTAACATCAGCTTTCTATTTAAACTAAACACCCATTTCATACTTAGATTGGTCAGACTTCATAAAGTGAGCTCTACAGAAGTTACTAGTTTAAAGCGTTCCCTTAAACCTCCTAATGCTGAATTTAGAAAAAATTTATGTAAGTGAAAAGCTGACTATTAAATATGTGCAAACAGAACACTTTTTGTAGTGTTTTAACTAACAGATTTAAGAGCTAAGATCATGTTTGAGAGTCATAATAATCACACAAGTAACATATGGACACTCAAATCTAACTTGGGAGTTACTGACAGTCACTCAAGGATAATAAAAGCATCAGTATTACAAGTTTTATGGAACTGATTTATCCTACCCAGGTAAATAAAAGACTGTGACCAAGGAATGCATTCCTTAGAAGAAAACCAAACCAAACGAAACAAAACCCCCTAATCTTTTGTGGTTCTTCAAATCATAATTCTGTATAACACTGGCGTCAAGAAACTGGTGTTATATAGACAGATGCCAGTAGACAAACTGTTTCATTGTTATTCCAAGCACATATATGCTTTAATAAACTTTCTTAGGCTTTTAACTCTTAATGAATCAGGGGCTCCTATCAACCAGGGCATTTCAAGTGTTTCTGCTTCAGAAGAATGCAAACATTTATTTTTGCTTTCAAAAGAAAAGTCAAACCCCCAATTCTCCTCCCCATTCTTAAAACTCTCTAACACAACCTGTCTGTCAGAAAGGTACTACACACACCAGAAGTACAGAAAGACACTCAGCCTACAGGTCTTGTGTATTTTAGAGAACTTGGGTGTTTATATTACCATTTACAGCCCTTTCTCAGTTGGCCTTGAGGTTTGCTGATTAGCTAGCTGGTAAGCGTCTGAAAGGGTCAGCTTGTCCAGAACTGGAATTTCTACTTTTGGGAAAAGCACGGAGGTACCTGACATCTGTTCCTGGAGGGCCTGCACTATACCTCCTGGACTTACAGTCCAAATTTCTACTTCTGCGTGACGGCACAGGGATCAAAGTTGTAAAAACCTCCAGCGGCCACTCCTGCCCTCTGAACAGAGCAGTCCCCAAAGACCTCTGGTTTCTGACTCCTAGAGGAGTGTCCAAAGAATGAAGATGACTTTAATAAGACTCAAGAATATAATTCCCTAGGGAAAATGATAAGGAAAGAAGCATCTAACACTTCTGGCCCCAGTCTTGACCTAGAACTTGGCACTTAGGGTTGAAATAGTTCCCTCATTTTGATGAGGACACTGAAACCCAGAGAGGTGAACTGATTTGCCCAAGCTGGCTCAGCTTCCGGGCTAGCTCTCCTCCTCTAATCATCCACTTCCTAAGTCTAATCTACCCCCAGAGGGAGAGCTCCACAGGGACAGACAGCAGTATTTCAGTGCCCATAGCACCGGGCACCACAGGCCCGCACTCCAACCTGTAGCCCGAGATGTAGCACAGACGCCACGTTCCCATCTGCATAATAACTTTCAACAAGCGACTCTAGTCGCCACTTTATATTTGACTACATGTTACAGTAGAATCAGGCATTCAACCGCCTGCCAGGGCTCTCCATTCTCCGCCTCTTTTCTTAAAAAAAAAAAGAAAGAAAGAAAGAAAGAAAAGAAAAAGAGAAGAAAACTACAGGAAGTGGGATTGGCACGTTTTCTTTTTAATAACTTATAACTGTTTCTCTACCTTCATAAGTTATGGCGAATATGTGAGTATTTTAACGTTTCTGTTTTAAGGAACTGCTTCCTTTCTATGCACAGCGTTCCTTGTAAAAGCTTTGCCTTATAAAACTCATGCATTCACCGAAGAGAGGCTGCAAGAGTGAGCTCATCCTTTTGTTCCGCGAACTTTTAAGTTTTTCGCGTTACGGGGTACCAGTGGTTTTGTTAGGTAGCATGCCTCCCCGCGCATCTTTTAAGGTGAGGTGTGCACTTTCCCGAAAAGCACCAAGAGGGTTAAGCTTCCGAGGGCGACACCAAATCCGATTCTGCACGTTACCTACGTTTAAAAGCTTCCCTCTCTCCCAGCCCTCTATTAGCACAAAAGTTAGTCCCGAAGTGGTACCAGAGAAACATTTCATGCATAGAGTTTGGTTTGGTTACCTGGGCGGGGGAAACAATAGCAGGTGAAACTACTGTGGGAGAATTGGTGCTTCTGTGCCCATTGGCTTCTGGAAGAAGAGGCAGGGGGTCGTGTTTCACGGAAACCACCACCACCGCGTCCACAGGCTCCGAGGGGCGGATACAAAGTCTTTTGGGGGAAGAGGGGCCGCAGATTTCCCCCGACCCGAACACCGACTCGTACAGGGCGCGCTTGGGCGCGGCCTCGGCTTTCACGTCGGGCCCGACCGGGCTGTCTTTGGGGA
>NW_007252942.1:775840-776764 GCF_000164805.1 Carlito syrichta
GGTGCCGATGCCCGCGATGCTGTTGAGCGTGGCGATGGAGACGGCGCCGATGCAGTGGTTGGTGTAGGTCTTGGAGAGCTTGGCCGCCTTGGAGAGCATCTGCATCCTGGTGCCTAGCAAGTTCTTGCCGATGGCTTTGTTCTCGTACCAGGTCACATCACCCTCGCTGCAGTGGTCCCGGGGCCGCTGGAAGAACGCCTTGCAGAGGGGGTTGCGCTTGGACAGGTACTTGACGAAGCTGGCGTAGGGGCAGAACTCGGTGCCCGTCTCGTACATGCGCGGCAAGTTCTCCTCGTCGCTGCTCTCGGCGCGCTTCTTGCTCCACGACGACGAGCGCGACTTGTGGTAGGGCCCGAGGGACTTGAAGTAGACGAACTTGCGGCCGTCCTCGTCCATGGCCAGCCCGAAGGAGTCCTCCTCCAGCTCGCGCTGGTTCTCGCGGCCGCGCGTGCAGAAGTACATGCACGTCTCGAACCAGACCTTGTTGAGCAGCCCGAAGGGCGTGTTGGTGCTGAAGACGCTGGAGGTGTACAGCTTGCGCAGGTCGGCGCGCGTGATGGCTTGCTTCTGCACCACCGGCCCGGCGCCCTGCTCCTCGAGCTTGCGGATGACCGCGGCCAGCGTCAGGTTGGCGCTGCGCAGCTCGGGGTCCTTGGTGAGGTCGAGCGTGCGGCAGTACGGGGGCTCGTTGAGGTAGCGGTTGAGCGAGCTGCGGATGCTGATAAGCGACGACTTGCTGTAGAGCTGGCCGCTCTTGGAGCGGGCCTCGGCGTAGAAGGAGCGCAGCACGCGGCACAGCGCCCCCTTGTCCATGGTCTCGAAGTCCGGGCTCTGCGCCTTCTCGCTCAGGTACTCCCGGAAGATGCGCACGGCGTAGCGGGTGGCCAGCCGGGTGTTCTCGCTCAGCCGGGCCCGCTCGGGGCG
>NW_007252942.1:777532-777969 GCF_000164805.1 Carlito syrichta
ATGGGAGGGGCAGGTGGGAGGGGAGATGTGGAAAGAGGCGCTCGGGACCCCGAGGACCCTCCCTGCCCCGGAGCAAACTGACACAACTCCCTGGGGCGAGGCGCTCCACCAGGTTGGAACTTGAGTCTCCCTAAGGCCCATCGAGCGGGCAGGCGCGCGGGCGGGCGGAAAAAAGCGAACTTGGGTCTCAGCCACCCCCGCTGCCGCCGCCTCAGTTCGGCACTTCGGATCCTGAGCGCGCTCTCACTCCCAAGTTTGCTAACCGCCATTCGTCGCCCTCGGGGCTGCGCTGCCTCCGGCGCGCGGGGGCGGGCACCTCGGAAACTGGAAAGGCAGCCAAAGAGCTCGCCGGGTCCCGCTTTCCCATAGGAGACACTGTCCCACTTCTAGCCAAACGCCCGCCCCCGGCGCGCCCAGGCTCCGGGCGCGTCCTTGCG
>NW_007252943.1:0-27379 GCF_000164805.1 Carlito syrichta
TAGTCCTTCGCTGCCATGCTGACCTTGCCAGGAAAACTAATGCTGGCTGAGGAACCACAGCAGGAACAATGAGGGGCAGCCAGAGTGATGTCCCATTGTATAGAAGCATGGTGAGAAGAGATGTTTCTGGGATCAATATTTAATGATAATGCAGTACAATGATGAGAGTGCTTTTTCATTTACAAGATCACAAAGCACTCCCTATTCATAAGCTGCCATCTGGACCAATTGTCCTTAAGCAGCATGGTATATCAGGATAATCTGGAAAGCTTTTGCCAAATATATATGACCAAACTTTTTGAAAAGGCAATCCACAACCTATGTGGCTCAGCCTCCTCATTCTGGGAGACCTCTAGGGAATTCTAGCTCTATGAAATAGAGTTTAAAAACCACGAGAAGGGGGGCCCAGCAGCACATGCCGGTAATCCCAGTATGAGATGGGAGAATCACCAGGAGTTTGAGAGCAGCCTGGGCAACACAGTGTGAACCTGTCTCTACAAAAGGAAAAAACAAAAAAAATGGCTGTGCATGATGGTGCATGCCTGTAGTCCCAACTCCTCAGGAGGCTCAGGCAGAAGGATCTGCTTAAGCCCAGCTGGCCCAGGCTGCAGTGAGCTGTGATCAATGCCTATTGCACTTCAGCCTGGGTGACAGAGCAAGACCTCATCTCCAAAAAGGAAAGGGGAAAAAAAAGCCACGAGACTAGATGATATGAATTAAATATAGTGATATTTAACATTCACACAAAATTTTGACATTTAATATTCTAGAGTTTTGCAAAGCCATCTTATTATACTAAAAAAGCTTTTTTTACATTTTACTATAAGTACTTGTTTGCTTTCACATGTAAAATAACACACACATGCACACACTGATTTTGGTGGTCTGGAATGTAAATGTGACAGAAATTCAGTCTGGCCTCAGTGTAGTATGCACTGGCAACATAGACCCTATGCATTGTGCAAGCCAGTGGGTAAACCCAGTGAAGCACACCATGCCACTACAATAGGTTTGTGTCTGAGGTTTTTCATCCTGCCATATTCAACCCAGTGACAAAAAAAATGCTTTCCAGCATGATTCCTTTGACCTCGCCTCAGACCAAAAAGGAAAATTCAGTCTGTCAAGCAAAGACCAGTTTTGCTGAAGCTTGCAAAAACTTGAGAAGTGGTTAGGTCTACTTCTCCAGAAATCCAGGGAGCACATGCAGAAGGAAGCATAATGAAGAAGCAAAAGTTTCCCTGTAGCTGGTGAAGTAATCTACACACCTTTGAATATATTCAAAATTACCTTCATTATTTTTGCTTGCAATAATATACACTAAGAAATACTATACTTGGGACATTTATGTTTAAATATAAATTAAGGCATTCTAAAGCAAAAGAATGGAGATTATTCAACATATTCTAATTACCCTCTATACCAATTAAACCACCTAGTGATTGCTAATATGCTTTGTCCCTTACAATAGTTTGGAGTAATCTTGAAAAAATTTATAGAGATATAATTGCCTTCTTGAGACTATAATCTGTGAACATTTATTTTTAATTTATAAAATTAAGCTCTTCTCCATTTTCAGTATGTTTGTTCATTACAGCAGCTTCTGAAAATATTTTTCTAATTAACATTAGATTAAAAATGTGACTTTATAAAGTACTATTTTGCTGAGAAGGTACAAAATATGTTTACTGTGTAAATATCAGACATACTTTTTTCATAAAATACAATGAGCTGCAGCATATTACTACAAGGTGGTAGTGGTGCTATGCTAGTACTCAGGGTTTGTGTTCTAAGATGTGAACATTAGATGAGTTGTTTTCAGAGTTACACAAATCCTTTCACATAACTGGTAAGTGAAATATACATAACTCTGTTGTAAGTGTGTAAAAAAAAAACTCTCCTTCAAATACTGAATTTTTTTTTTTTTGTGAGTTGGAGTCTCACTCTGTCGCCCAGACTGGAGTGCAGTGGCCGCTCCTGGCCACCGCAACCTCAACCTGCTGGGCTCTGGCGATCCTTCCGCCTCAGTCTTCCAAGTAGCCGGAATTACAGGCACGTGCTACCAAGCCCAGCTGATTTTTTGATTTATTGTAGAGATGAGGTCTCGCTGCCCAGGCGGGTCTCGAACCCGTGGGCTCAGGCAATTCACTCTCCTCAGCTTCCCAAAGGTGCGGGATTACAGGCTGAGCCACCGAGCCTGGCTTCAAATACTGAATTTACTTCTTATTTTATCAAATGCCTCAACTCACTCCCAAGAATAATCCCTTACCCACACCTGACATTTTGATGTAACCACTTTCCCACATATCTACAACAATATGACTATTTTGATATGGGGAAATTTTGATGTGGCCTAAAATAAACCACTAAACATTACCTTTTTTTAACTAGTAACTAATGGGCAAAATGGATAAGCTAAGAGCATACCTGAGCCTCACAGGATTACTGCACTCCCAATGTCTCTGAACCTGGAATGCACTTTGTGGCTAAGGTAGGAGTTGGGGTCAGTGACATGGTCAAGGATGGGATGGGGGCAGGGTGAAGTGTAGGCACCTGACACTCTAACCAGAGATAACCCAGAGTCATATATTTACCATTTATAGCTATCTCAGAAAGGGCTATTAACCATTCCATGCAAAAGATCTGCTTCTTTTCAATTTCAATTGCATCTTCAATAATCTGCCTCTCAAGTTCTCTAGTTCTTCCCCCAGTGAGTAGCTGGGTCCCAAATACATAGGCAATCCTCAGTTAGAACTCTGCCAGTTAGATAGATAGATAGATAGATAGATAGATAGACAGACAGACATAGACATATACATACATTCAGACAGACAGAAGACAGACATAGACAGACACACATATATGCTATATTTAATATCATAAATCTACTCCAATGATGATTTTGACAGGTAGGATAATATCACTAGCTCTAGTAGATTTTTAAAAATCTTAATTGTTCACAGAAATGAATAGAATCAAATGTAACTGTCCTCTGTGATTAGAATGAGACAGAGAAAAGGTCATGGACTGTGCAAATTACTAGGCAAAACACACACACACACACACACACACACAATTTGGGTTCTGCACTTTGGTCATGACAGTGTGTCCCTTTACCTGGACCCATGTCTGCCTTCCATTTATTCTTCATCTGATATCTTTTCCTATTACCTGCCAAAAAATGTCAACCTTCCCTCCTTTATATCATTTTTGCACATTGTTCTTCCACCTTTGCAGTGTAGTGTCATAATGTCTCTACATTGTGAACAAAGGTTCAGAGCTCGGGCCTGGGTCCAAATTTTGTCTCCACAACTGATTTGCTGTTAAAATTGCTGAGAAAATTACTTAACCTTTGTGAGTCTGTTTCCTATTCTTTATAATATATTAACAATAGTAACTTATTCATGGGGTAGTATGAGAATTCATTGAGTCAATGCATGTAAGGCCTTTGCAGGGAATCTTGGTAACACAATGCTCAGCAAACCTTCATTGTTTTTGTGGGGTTCTTGCATCTGTTCTTTATTAGATGGTAAATTTCCCCAGTCAGGATCATGTTCACTCCATCTTTGTATCCTTAGTACCCAGCAGCACTACATCTTTCACCTCAGTGGCACTGATAATTTGTTAAACTTAAGTTGAACTCTTCTCTCTGTCTTCCATCTCTAACTGTTCCCTCTCCACCCTTCCTTCCCCTTTGCATGTCTCAAGTAAAAACTGTTTTCACTTCTTGATTATGTTTCAGGTTACAAGCTATGTCTTACTCTCCATTTCTACAAAACTTCTTTTTAAAAAATTCAACTAATTTTGCTGTTTCTTGCCTTTCCTTCAGCCTTATAGCATGTGTCATAGTTTTTGCTCCATCGTCTTCAAGAAAACTGCCCCTTGGCCGTTTCCAATTACAGCCTATGTGCCAACTTTCACAGTGAACTTCTTCCCACAGCTCCAATTATCTCCTCTAAATATACATATAACTCTTAAAATAAACTTCTATATTTATTCTCATATTTTCACTCTAGCTCCATTTACAACCATCTACTTGATATCTCCACTTGGAGATTGTGTCACCACCTGAAATGCAACAAGTACACTTTATTTCATGCCATGTAAGTCTTAGTATAATAGAAAAAAAAATTGGCCTGGCTTCAGGAAGCCTAGATTCTAATTTCAAAATTTCCAGTAATAAATTATATGGCACCAGGTAAAAGTCACTTACTCTCTACAGAACCTGAAATAAATTCAGCATCCTCCCGTGACAACTCAGCTCCTCTTCCTGTGATGTTATCTGTTAGTATTTTCCCAAGTATTTTCCTAAACATGCAACCCCAGGACTTCCAAGCTATCTTTTCTAGCTTCCTTATATTATTGTCTGTCGTCAAAAGGTTTTTGAAAATTGCTCTTCCTTTTTGGTCCTACTGATAGTGACCCAATTCTTATAACATAATCATTTCTCACTTAGACTATAGCAATGACCACCCCTATGGATAAATGCTTCCAGGATCAGCATTCCATGAAGAATCTCCCAATGGTAAGCAGAGTTGGAACACCTGACAGCCACCAGCACTCACCCTTCTTTTGGAAGCTATGGCTGCCCCTTGAAGTTTGGAACAAATGTGGAAAACCACTCTACTCCTAACAACTCATAGCAAAGCAGAAGCAAGACAAAACACTCAAACATGACTTTACTCAAGGTTGATACTAACAAAAGGGAAGTGAATAGAGAGCTCCACCATATACAATAGAACAAAATCTCTCTTGTTCTCTATGCCTGTACACCAAAAAAAGTGAACCCTTGGACCTTCCTGTCACAGGCTTCTGAAAAGGAACATACCAGGTGGTCCTCAAGAAGCAGAACCTTCTTGCTCATCTACAATCTGTCCTTGCAGTTCTTGTCCTTCTACTTACAGAGATGCTGCCTTTTTCAGGCAGGACTCAACTGAACACCACAGGCCCACAAAAGTCCCACATTGCTCATAAAGAAAATCACACGGGCGTAAACATGAAAGACACATATATTTCCTTACACCAAACTAGCACCTCTAATCAATCCTCCAGAATTGTTTCCACAAAACACAGATCTCATTTAAGCACGCCCTGTTCAAAATCTTTGCTGATTGTTCACACACCAGAGAATAAAGCAAAGCTCTTTAACACTGCATTTGAAGACCTGTGGCTACATCTTAACTGCTTTTTCTGGCCCCTCTCTGGGTGCTTCTTCCATCACCTCCCACCCTCTGCTTTGTCTGCTCCTGGCCAAAGGAAATTCACAACCTCCCATCTTGTCCTCTCTACCTGGGTGTCTTTCCACAGCCCCAGAATGTGTGCCCTCAGGTCCTCTCTTCTCCTGACTCACCCTTAAATGCAGGGCTTAAATACCCACTCTTCACAATGTCACTCAAGTAGTGCTCACTCCTTTGCAATTCTGTGGTATCAGTCATTTGCAATTCTGTGTTCTAAATCCTCACAGAGGTCTATTTGAATCCTATATGCAATGGATTCACACAGAAGTGTGATGTACTAAAATTATGTTTACTCTAAAAAGGCTCTCTCTCTCATTTTTCACTATTTCAAGTGGTTCATGAATTCTGAAATCTGTATTACAGTATGAGGAGAAAACAAATCCCAAAACAGGTCAAGTTACCCACTCAGCCTTTGAAAGTTTGCCTGACTTACCTCCCTAAACTCCAAAAGTCATTCTGGGATCCAGATGATTTTATTTCTTCCTCATCCTACCCAAATCTCTACTCTACTAAAGAACAGCATGAAGAGTGGGCATTTTGTTGTTGCTGGGATGGAATGAAACATTCCTTTCCCTCTACTCAGTTCACATATCTCTATGGTAGGTAAATCACATACATTACTCATTGGAAGGTACCTATAGAAACCTAGAAGAAATTTAGCTTATTCTTTAGTCTTTTTGCCTCAGCGTGGCCATTAGAAAGCATTCAGACATTCTACTGCAGGACAAACAGCAGCCTATCCCATCCCCCTGGGCAAATCTTCTTCAGATGCAAGATCAAGACAGCCCAACCATTCATGGTTTAGCATAATAATCTCTAGTAAACTTCTGATTCCTTGTCAAGGCCAAAGTCATAAGAGTTTGTGAGTTACAAATGTCTGTGTTTGTGAATTGCAAATGTCTAACAAGTTTCTTGCAGGAATCCTCCCCCTCCCGAGGTTAACCTAATCAGCCCTCTGTGAACTATGTGACACAGGTAAGCCCCATCATGGCAGAAATCATGTAACTAACCCACCTATCTGCCTGCTCTCCATCACCTGACATCATCAGTACCTGCACCTGCCTGCCCCTTTGTGATGACGTGGAAGCAGACCATCACCCAATCACCCTAATGGTCTTTCCCCATCAAGGGGAGTGGTTAAAATGACTTAACCACAAGCAACCAATAGCCATTGCCTTGCTAGCCTCTGGTGTGGCCATGTGCTCTCCGAGCTATGGCTGTTGCCATGCTTCCTGACTTTGGCCCCCTTCCCCGCCTTGGGGAGGTGAAACTTCTCTCTTCCTTCTCTTTCTCTAATTTAATCTTCTCTCTTCCTTCTCTTTCTCTCTTTAATTTACTTTTAAATAAACCTTTCTTTCTAACCTTTTTGTGTGTCACAATTCTTTGCAATTTACTTGGATCTCTGGGTTGCCAGCGCAAACTTCCAGCTTTCCGGCTCCGGAGGTGCTGCGCCTCCCTGCACCTCTCCACCCTCACCCTGTCCAGTACCCTAACATTTTTGGAGGTTCCATTGAGATATCTGAGATCTCTCTCTCTCTCTTTCTCTCTCTTTTTTTCTTATTTCTTAACTGGTGACCCTCTGTGGACTGTGTTGGAATCTAGTGGCAACTGAAATCTCTGACTGAGGCTACACTTCAGTGTGCCAGAAGCTCCCAGAGAAAAACATCAGATTGCTGCAGATGAGGGGCTAAGATTAACTCTTTACTTTCTTCTAGCCACAATCTCTGAGTTTCCCCGTGGACCGGGGTGGATCTTGGAGGACAACTGACAATCTCTGCCTAGGGCTACTCCCTAGGGAGTCAAGAAGGCCCCTGAAGACATATTCAGACCACCAGCGCCTGAATGGGTGGGAGACAAAGTGCTTGGTTTCTTTACTCTTTTCCTCTCTGGCTGGTGAAGTAAGTCCATGAAGGACCTTAAAACTCTAACAGCTATAATATGCCTTTCTGCGCCTCTGGTGAGTCATCCCCTTTTTTTCATCCATACACCCACATATTGGATGTGCTCTCTTGAACCACCCTTTGTTCGAATGACTTTCTGTTTCTCTTGGGTTTCCAGTTTCCATCTTGGGAGACTCCTAGCGAGGGTCAGGGACCTAGTTGCTGAAAGTCCTGGTACCAGGCCTTCCAAGACATGGTGGAAGATGCATCTGGCAAGCTCCAGTGGGCACAGGGACAGGAGGATGCTGTCTCCCTGCTGACTCATATCCTTTGTACTGATTCCTTTGAACTTATTGGGGATGCCCGGCAGGGGATCTGGATGGGATAAGGCCCAGAAACAAATCCATGATACCAAGAGCCCATTCTAATAGTACTACTGTTTCCTTTTACAGGAACCATGGGAAATTCTCAATTGGTTGTAGATACAACACTGGCATGCCTTTTAAAACACCATAAAGTTTTAAAACTCAGTGAGGATATTCACCTACAGCATTTAATATTTTACTGCAATACTGCTTGGCCACAATATAAGCTGAGGAATGATAAAACCTGGCCAGAAGGCTACTCCCTAGCCCCTAACATCCTTTTGCAGCTTGATTTGTACTTAAAGAAAAATGGCAAATACCTTGAAATCCCATATATTCAGGCCTTTTATGACTTAGCTTGCCACCCAGATGTCTGTTCCTCTTGCTGTATTTCTGTGTTGGCTCCTCAGACCCCATTGTCCATAGTCTCATCAGAGGATACTGATCCTGCTAATTTAGCCACCCCTCCCTTGAAAGATTTTTTTCACCTCCTTCATACTCTCCTATTTCTTCTACAACTCCAATTCTTGCTTTCCCTCTAATTCAAATGCAGACCCAGATGGTTTAACTACTCCTGTTTCTTATAGTCTGCTTTTGCTATTCCACTCTGTCAGTTTCCCTTCCTTCTCGCCCTGCACCTTTACCTGTGGAGGAGTGGCTGGCATCTATGGCTGGGGTGCCTCACTCTGGCCTTCAGTCTTTTTACCTTCGGAGAAGTGGCTGGTGCCAAAGGCCACGGCACCTGACCCGTCTCCAGCCTTCTCACCCCCTTCTCCTACTGCTTAATAACCCTCTGATGGCAGCCCTACTAGCTTCAGCAGTCACCATCCCCACTCCACGTGCATTGGAAAGCCCATTCAGGTTTCCACATAGCTTAATAGGTCTCTTCTCAGGGGGGTGGCTAAAACAAAAAGATATCAAAGTTGTTTGTTTGTTTTGATAAATCTCTCTCAAGTTCTATCTAAACTGGGACTATATCAACCTTCTTCCCAGACGAAAGTAAAAGGATCATGTAAATTGATCCTGTTAACTAACTACAAAAAGGTGTTATCAAACAGGCTAAGACAAAATAAAAGAGGTTTTCTTTAAGGACCAGATAAAAATCCAGCAATGTTTCTAAGTCACCTCTCTGAGACATTGCAGCAGTTTATTAATATTGATTTAAGCTCTCTGGACGGACAAACTCTTTTGGTTATATATTTTATTTCTCAGTCAACAGCAAACATTAGACACAAACTCCAAAAAGTTAAAAATGGGCCCACAAACCCTTCAATGAAAACTATTGGACACAGCCTTTAAAGTCTTTAACACCAGAGAGGAGGAAAGAAAATGCAGGACCACAAACATAAGCAGAAAGCATTTCAGCTTTTATCTATCACTTTAGCAAGGAGAGCCACCACTGATAGTCTTCCACCCCAGTCAGTCAATCACAGAAGGGGTACACAGCCCCCTTCCCAGGTTTGTTTCTGATGCCATCAAAATGGGCATATGGCCAAAGACTGTCAAGTTCCACCAATGGCAAAATCCTGTCCCAAATGCAAACATCATGGACATTTGGCTCATGATTACCTCGTTCACCTAACTGGAGGAGAGCACATGGCCCAGAGGCTTGCTGCAAATAAAGGACACCAGGCATCTCGAGTGATTTCAGAAAGGGATCTCTTGGCTTGCTCCAGTCAAATTGACTCACCCCTGGCCTGGTAGCTCCAATGTCTTAATAACAAACTATTAAACCAACTGAACCTAGAGTGGAAATATCAGTAGCTGGCAGGGTTATATAATTTGTTATTGATATGGAGGCTACATGCTCAACTCTGCTTAAATTTCCTGGTCCACTCCTTCCTTCACCCCTTTCGGTTGTGGGGGTGCAGGGCATTTCATTCAGGCATATCACTACACCATTGCTTCCATGTGTTCTGGGAGATAAAATATTCCAACACTCCTTCCTTGTTATACCGTGTCCAGCTCCATTATTGGAAAGAAATACTATGACAAAAATTGAAACTCATATTATTCTTTACCCTGAGCCATCACCACTGTGCTTTTTGGGTGTCTTTTGTTTAGCTTTGTAGTCCCCTAATAGTTCTACGTTGCATCCTAGCCAAGCCCTCCCACTGCATATAAAATTATTACTTTGGTTAGAGCTTTGAGGTTAGAAAAAATGTATAGAAGGTTGTTGGTATAGGGTATATTTTTCACAAAAAAGGATAAAGACAAAAATAATAGTATATATAAAAAAGGATCTTGTATGGTACATTTTTGTTCTATAATAAAATGGTTGATTATCTAAGAAAAGTATAGAGTAAAAATAAAAGATTCAAGCCAGGCTCGGTGGCTCAACCTGTAATCCCATGCCTTTGGGAGGCTGAGGTGAGTGGATTGCCTGAGCCCACGGGTTCGAGACCCACCTGGGCAGCGAGACCTCATCTCTACAATAAATCAAAAAATCAGCCAGGCGTGGTAGCGCATGCCTGTAATTCCGGCTACTTGGAAGGCTGAGGCACAAGGATCGCCGGAGCCCAGCAGGTTGCGGCAGCGGTGGCTGAGAGCGACCACTGCACTCCAGTCTGGGTGACAGAGTGAGACTCTAACTCAAAAAATAAATAAATAAATAAATAAATAAAAGATTGAAACATGTCAAAAAGTGATATAAGATTGTAAAAAATGTGAAAAAAATTCTGTAAACACTTGAGGCTACAAAAAAGGTTCTATAAATTTACCATTAATATCAAGTACACTGATAGGCCAAAATGCTACTCAAAGACCAAAACATGAACTTCTTAATTAATAATCTCCAAAAGAATTTTCTCCTATAAACAACAAAGGGGGGGAGAAAAAGTCAAAAATTCAGTTAGCCCTTCCCCATTATCTTTGTTACAAAAAAGTGAGTTTTTTTTTTCTTTTCAAAATCTTTGGAATATCGCTTTAGCTAAATAAGTAATTTTTACAATAAGTACTATAATTTTGTGTTATAACCTTATGCTATTAAAAATTTTAATACTAAAACTCTTCAAGTTCTCAATTCAGTCTCTCTAGGGTGAGATAAGAAGAAAGCTCCAGGAACCACACCTACCTCAACCCCTTCCAAATTGCCTAGAGACCAGGTAAATTAATTTTACCCACAAGTTTATAGTCAGCTATAGTACTTTTCAATGTCAAATTACTAGCAATTTTGGGATCTCCTTCTCGGCACAAGGATTACTATCCACCATAGAATGAATGGCAAAATAACCTGGGCTTCACCCTCTAGTATATAGAGTATATCAAATCTGTTATTAAAAAAACAAAGGAAACTGTATTCTCTTGCCAATGTTTACCTGTTTTGAATTCTCAATTTAAGCTACCACCTAACTATGTCTGTAATATTTTCAATTTTTCTTTCTCCAGACTTTGTCAAAGTGGCTGTGAGAGACCCAAGAGATTTAAAAAAACTCAAAAAAGAACTATTACTATATGAATTCTGCAATTGCTGCTAGCAGTGTGTGAATGTTAAGCAATAAGCCCCTTCCAGACATTCGTTTGCTTAAATTGTGGTAGCCTCTGTGGCAACTCTCTCCTGGTAAGCTCAGTGTTGTTTCAAACCTCCTGCCTGCTTGCTAAACCTAGCTTATCTGGCATTCCATTCTGCCCGTTTGGCGGTACTTGTCCATCACAAGTAACTAAGCCTGAACCCATGCAAATCAAACTTGAATCAACCAAAGTCTTTGTAACTGCATCATATAGTTTTTATCCAATCCTGTGTACACAAGTTTGTATCAAACTTGAATCAACCAATCAATTCTTTGTAACTGTGTCATGTAGTTTTTATCCAATGCTGTGTGCACAAGTTTGTAAAGCCACCCCAACCCTTCAGAATTATGTATAAAAGGTGTGTGTTAGCCTGGGTCGGGTCTCTCATCCCTGAAGCTGCTGCGTCGGCTTCATACGTGAGCCTAGACTTGACCCTGAATAAAGACCCTCATGTGTTTGCACCTGAGTTGGCTTTTTGGTGGTCTCTCGGATTTTGAATTTTGGGTTTAACATTTGGAGGTTCCACCGAGAGCCCAGAGACCTCCAACCTCGGCCTGGAGGAAGTGCTGAGAAGCATGGACTCAGCCTGTGCACAGTTTAGCTCCTGGATGCACTGGCAGGCCAGAGAGAGGGAATCGTCTGGTATGCCCTATTTTTCAGGTACGCACCAGGCCCCATTTGGAGGATAGCGTTGTCCTCATATCTGAAGGTAGCCCAGCACTAAGAGGCATGGACTTGCCTTCAGATCAGTTTCGTCTTTGTCTCCATGGCCATAGGAATCTGTATTTTTGTGTTGGTGGTATCTTTTTGTCTTCTGTGTTTGTGTGTATGTTATTGTGGACGGAAAACATGGGACAGAGACAGACCGCCCCTCTAACTCTCATGACTGACCACTTCTTGGACATTATAAATAGGGCTAATAATCTGAGTGTAATTATTCACAGGAAAAAACTCCAGGCCCTCTGTGAGTCCGAGCGGCCATCCTTCGGTGTAGGATGGCCACCAGCGGGAACATTTTTACCACTTATTGTCTTTCAGGTTAAAGATATCATTTTCCAGGAGGAACACGACCACCCGGACCAGGTACCCTATACCCTGGTGTGGCAAGATGTTATCCATAACCCCCCCATGCACCAAGGCTTTTGTTCCACCACAGGCACAGATGGGACCGGCATACCGGATCTTGGCCGCACGGGAGGGAAAAACCAAGAATGGCGAGCCCCCAGAAGACAAGGCACAAACCAAAACTCCGCTCTACCTGGTCCTGCCAGACTCAGAGCCAGAAGATTTGTCTACCCCCCCACCTTGTCCAAGGATCCCCTCAGCACCCCTGGCACCCGAAGGGGGTGCTGCGGGGGTGCTGCTGGGGAACCGGCTCCTGTGCCCTGAGCATAAGAACCCCGGCACGGACTGGCGGCAGGGACACGGGGACACACTGGCCAGGGAGCCCCAGCACCAGAGGAGGGACCCGCTGACTCCACCGTGCTCCCCCTCCTTACCTTCGGGCCCCCAGATGAAACTGGAGAACAGCCCCCACACTATTGGCCGTTCTCCACCTCTGATTTATATAACTGGAGGACACAAATGGCTAAGTTCTCTGAAAATCCAAAAGATTTAACTGACCTGTTAGAAAGCATTCTTTTTACCCACCAGCCTACCTGGGATGATTGCCAAATGCTTCTAAAGGTTTCTTCACAATGGTGGAAAGGGAATGCATTCAGACAGAAGCCTGAAAATTGGTTCTGGGAGAAGACAGGCAGTCAACCCAAAACCCAGACGTCATCAATGCAGCCTTCCCCCTGTCTCATTCTGCATGGGACTTCAACACAAGTGAAGGTAAGGAGGGGCTCCACGTCTATCGCCAGACTCTAATGGCGGGTCTCAGGGCTGCGGCATGCAAGCCCACTAATTTGGCCAGGGCATATGATGTTAGGCAGGATAGAAATGAAAGCCCAGCTGCTTTCCTAGAAAGAGTCATGGAGGCCTTCAGGCGGTATACCCCAATGGACCTGGAGGTTCTGGAGAATAAGGCAGCAGTCATAATGGCTTTCATTAACCAGGCTGCCCCGGACACTAGAAAAAAGTTGCAGAAATTAGAAAGATTAGGTGAAAAAAGTCTTCAAGATTTATTAATAGTGACAGAAAAAGTTTACAACAGAGAAAGTCCAGAGGACCAGCAGGCCTGGGTAAACGATCACCAGACCCACAACCTGGCTAAAATCCTGCTAGCCACTAAAGCCAATGACCCTCAGGAAAAGCAGAGACACCTCAAGCAACTGACCAGAGAGCCAGGTAACAAGAGTGGTTTCCAAAGGGAACGCCCCAAATTAGCTAGAAACCAGTGTGCATACTGCAAGAAAAAGGGACACTGGATAAAAGATTGTCCAGAAAAACCTCTGGAGCCTCAAACAAACAAAAAGTCCTAACTCTTGAAAATTAGGGGAGTCAGGGTTTGGAACCCCTCCCCAAACCCAGGGTAATATTGAAGGTGGAGGGGAAACCCATGCAATTCCATATAGACACAGGCACGGGGCATTCTGTCCTGTTAAAGCCACATGGAAATATAACAAATAAAGTCTCATGGGTGCAAGGGGCCAGAGGTACCAAACCGTATCTGTGGACCATCCAATGAACGGTAGACCTTGGTGTAGGTCAGGTGTCTCACTCCTTCATAGTCATTCCAGACTGCCCGTACCCCCTACTAGGCTAGGACTTGCTTACTAAAGTGGGTGCCCAAATCAACTTCCACTCAGAGGGCACTAAAGTCTTAAATAGAGATGGGTACCATATCCAGGTGCTTACTATCAATCTAGAGGATGAGTGTCCACCAGGGCCCACCACCACCAGCAGAAAACATAAACCAATGGTTACAGGACTTTCCCAAGGCGTGGGCAGAGACAGGAGGAGCAGGACTAGCCAAACACCAGCAGGCAGTGTTCATTAAACTCAAATCAGGGGCCAATCCAGTCAGGGTCTGACAGTACCCAATGCCACTAGCCACACGAGAAGGCATAACCCCTCGCATCTAGTGGTTACTAGATGCAGGAATTCTGCGGCCCTGTCAGTCAGCCTGGAACACACCCCTTTTGCTGGTGAAAAAGCCGAATTTCAATGACTACAGGCCGGTCCAGGACCTGCGTGAGGTCAACCAGCGGGTGATGGACATACACCCTACTGTCCCGAATCCCTACACTCTACTCACTGCTCTGCCCCAACCAGAACGTGGTACACTGTGCTGGATTTAAAAGATGCCTTTTTCAGCCTACTCTTGGCCCGAAGAAGTCAAGACATCTTCGCCTTCGAGTGGACAGACCCGGAGAGAGGTATCAATGGCCAGCTCACCTGGACACAACTGCCCCAAGGATTCAAGAACTCGCCCACCATCTTCGATGAGGCACTACATGAGGACTTGGGTGAGTTCCACACGAGAAACCCCAACCTGACTTGGTTACAGTAGATGATATCCTACTGGTGGCAGAGGACCAAGACACATGCCTGCAAGGCACCAAGGACTTGTTGCAGACTCTAGGCACCCTGGGGTATTGCACCTCAGCCAAAAAGGCACAAATCTGCAAAACAGAGGTGAGCTACCTGGGGTAGAAAATAAAAGAAGGGCAGAGGTGGCTGACGGATGCCAGAAAAGAAACAGTCCTAAAAATTCCCACACTGCAGAATGTACGACAAGTATGCGAATTTTTGGGGTCAGCGGGGTTCTGTCACTTGTGGATACCTGGGTTCACTGAGTTGGCTAAGCTGCTATATGAAGCCACTAAAAACAAACAGGACTTTGTTTGGACGGAGGCTATGAACCAAGCCTTTAGTGACCTCAAACAAGCATTACTATCAGCCCCAGCCCTTGGGTTACCTGATTTGACAAAGCCATTTTATCTATATGTGGATGAACTAAAAGGAATTGCAAAAGGAATCCTAGTATAGCAGCTGGGTCCCTGGAAAAGACCCATAGCCTACCTTTCAAAAAAGTTAGATCCAGTAGCGGCAGGATGGCCCCCATGTTTGAAAATCATTGCAGCGGTTGCCACCATAGTCAAGGATGCTGACAAAATAACCATGGGGCAAGAACTGTATGTCACTGCCCCCCATGCCATTGAGGGGGTGCTCAGGCAACCGCCAGATCAGTGGATAAGTAACACTCGGTTAACACACTATCAGAGCTTACTTTTAAACCCTGCTAGAATCTTGTTCCAGACTCCCACCTCCTTGAACCCGGCTATGCTGCTCCCCAATCCAGACTGGGAGACTCTCCTCCACGACTGTCAGGAAATCCTGGCCCAGGTACCTGGAGTGAGGCCTGATCTTCAAGACCAGCCCCTGCCCAACATCGAAGCCACCTGGTACACTGATGGCAGTAGCTTTGTCCAAGATGGGGCCAGGTATGCAGGGGCCGCTGTGACCACAGAGATGGAGACAGTTTGGGCAGAGCAACTGGCAGCCGGGACTTCAGCACAACGAGCCGAGTTAATCACACTAACCAAGGCGCTGACTCTGGGAGTGGGAAAGCGGGTAAACACTTACACCGACAACAGGTATACATTCGCCATGGCACACATACATGGGGCCATCTACAGAGAAAGGGGGCTACTGATGGCAGAAGGAAAAATTATTAAAAATAAGACTGAGGTTCTTAAATTACTACAGGCCCTCTGGTTGCCTAAGATAGTGGCCATTATCCTTTGCCCGGGGCACCAGACTACAGACATGTCAGTAGCCAGGGGCAATCGTTTGGCAGATTTAAAAGCAAAGGAGGAAGCTATTTCTGTGAACTGTGTCTTAGTGACCACACTGCCAGACCCAGGGCCACCAGCATTGCCAAACAACCCAGAGTACACAGAGGAAGATTTAAGCTGGATCAAGCAACAACCAATCATGCAATGTTTGCATGGTTGGTGGAGGGCGGAAGATTGCAGCATAATTTTATCAGAAAAATTAGGACAATGGCTCCTTAGGAAAATGCACAAAAGTATGCACATAGGAGTAAAAAAAAAGAAAGACCTAATACACCACGCAAAAATAACCATCAAAGACTCGCACCACAAAATTGCACAAATCGTGGACAAGTGCCACACTTGCCGAGTAACTAACGCCTCCATACAAAAATCTAACCCAGGAACCAGACTAAAAGGAGACTGACCAGGAGCATACTGGGAAGTAGACTTCACAGAGGTAAGGCCTGGAAAATATGGTTACAAGTATTTACTGGTGTTTATAGATACTTTTTCAGGTGGGACTGAAGAGTTTCCCACAAAACACGAAACAGCCCAAATAGTGGGCAAGAAGCTCCTAGAGGACATCCTGCCAATGTGTGGATTCCCCATCCGAATAGGTTCGGACAATGGACCAGGCTTTGTCTCTCAGGTAACACAGGGAATAGCTCGGGTTCTTGGGGCCGATTGGAAGTTACATTGTGCATATAAACCCCAAAGTTCAGGACGGGTAGAACGTATGAATAGAACATTAAAAGAGACCCTAAACAAATTAACCCTGGAGACTGGCAGTGACTGGGTGGCTCTCCTCCCCTTCGCCCTCTATAGGGTGCGTAACTCCCCCTATAAAATGGGCCTCACACGTTTTGAAATCATGTTTGGCATTCCGCCACCCATTGTTCTGAACCTGAAATCTGAAATACTCGCTGAATTCAATGACCAACAACTTCTTTTTTCTTTGCGGGCACTGCAAAAGGCACATGAACAGGTGTGGCCCATTCTAAAGGCTCTCTATGAGACTGGGCCACCCCCGGACCTGCACCGTTATAGACCAGGAGACTGGGTGTATGTCCGCCGCCACCAGCACCAGACGCTGCAGCCACGTTGGAAAGGGCCCTACGTTATTGTCTTAACCACACCCACCGCACTCAAAGTAGACAGCATCATCCCATGGATCCACTACACCCACGTCCAACCGGCTGAGCCGTTTGTAGTACTGCAAAACTACATGCCAAAATGGAAAAGCAAGCAGGACAAGGACAATCCCCTAAAGCTAAGATTGCGTCGTTCTCATGTATTTCCAGAAAACTAATAACATTTATTATTTTAGCTTCAGCAAAAACTGGAGAAGCCTACAAGGACGTGGCGCAACATTTATTCTTTTGCTTTTCACGGCTAGGTATGCCAAAGCAACTGAAAACTGACAATGGTCCTGCATATACATCTAAATCTTTCCAGCAATTTTGCTCCCAAATTAATATTTCTCATTCCACAGAAATTCCCTACAATCCACAAGGTCAAGCCATAGTTGAAAGAGCTCACCAAACTTTTAAAAAATCAATTAAGTTACAAGAGGGGGAGTTCAAGTATAGCTCTCCTCACCACATCCTGAATCACGCTTTATTTGTTATTAATCATTTAAATTTGGACTCTTCAGGCTATTCAGCTTTGGCTAGACATTGAAATCCAGCAAACTGTTAAAATTGTTTATCGTGCTAATGTTTATAAAATATCTTGTACTGAATGCATTTTACTAATTGTTTAATCAACGCCTTTTATGAGAGATTTGTCATTCTCAAGCAACTCTCCTATTTAATGATCCCCATATCTTTGCCATCCCGTTAATATGCTGAATATGGTTTACAGACATTATATAAGATTAATGCTGTGTTAGAAAGACAGAAAGATTTCTTTAGCTACTTTAATTTTAAGAATTACAGCATTAATAGCTGTTGCTACTTCAATAACAACTACTTTTGCTGATCAGTTATCTAAGAATGTTTCTATTGCATTAGCTACTCAGGAGATTATAAATCAAAAGTTAAAAAGTAAAGTTAATGCTTAAACAAAACAGTTTTAGCAATACGACAAGAGCTTGTGACTTTAAAGATAAAACTGGCTCTCCGATGTCACTCTGAGTTTAAGTGGATTTGCCTCACTTCTTTGGAGGTGAATAAATCTGTCCATATTAAAAAGATTTTTTAAAAAATCATATCCTTGGAATTTGAAATCATTCAGACTTGAGTATAGACCTTAATAAATTACACCAAGAAATACAGGCCGGTCCTCAGAATTGGCCACTTCTATATTTAATAATTTCTCATCATTCATCAACCATTAATGTCTATACTCATTAATGTGGGAATTTGCAGAGCAGTGATTCTTGTGTTGCTATGCCTGCTTCCAATTATTTTCAAGGTGCTGAAGAAAAAAAAAATTTTCTCAGCTCAACACCGAGTTCCATGGGTTCATGCTAAAAAATAGAAAAGGGGGAGATGTTGGGAGCTGGCTGTGGAGGCTCGCCTGAGTGTCAGGGATCCAGGTGGGCTGCAGACCCTGAGACCACCAGGTTTGGTTCAGGAGCTGAAGGCCCATTCCCTCCTCCTTACTTTGTTGTTTAGCATTACCCACTGGCAGGGATTTTGATGATCTAAGCATGAAGTTCTGAGAATATGACAGGGATGGCTGACTCTAGGGATCCATTGTTCCTGTTTCTCACAGACTGCGGTTTCGGCTTTAAACTTAACACAGTTCAAACTCAGATCACATTTGGGAGCCTTATACATGATACAAGCTTATTTATAAGATTTAAAAATATATTTGTAGAATTAGTATATACATTTAGAGAGCTGTTTCCAGCTTTAGATGGTATAGATGATTATCTAGGGTTACCAGAAATTGCCCAGCACAAACTTTGGGCTGGGCCACATTCCTAAGGGCCCAGCGTCCACTTTGGGCTAGGCTGCATTCTTTTAAACCAGTTCTTTAGTTACAATTAGTGTAAGTTTTTTCTACCTATAATAGAAACTGAATTTATTTTATTCATAGAAAGTATTGTAGAATAGGTCATGCTACGTGAGGGAATTATGCTAGTTCAAGCATGATCAAACATGATATTTTAAGGTTTAATAAGAATACAGTTAACTTTAAGAATTTCATTGTCTCTATTTTCTACTATTGTAGTTTTGAAGGACAAGAGCAACAACTCAATTGGTTTGAAGCATGGTTTAACCACTCCCCCTGGTTTACTACGTTAATTTCCACTGTAGTTGGCCCTTTAGTTGTTTTAATTCTCCTACTTATTTTCGGGCCTTGCATCATCAACAAGCTTATAGCCTTTGTTAAAAATTGAGTCAGCACCGTTCAACTCATGGTACTCAAGCAGCAGTACCAACCACTTGGTACCCACCCGTGTTGTCTCAGCTCTCCTATCCATTTTCAGAATGGCCTTAAAAAAAAACCTATGTAGACCCATGATTGGGTCTTATCTTTAGGTTCCTCTGAGAGGGGGGAATGAGAGACCCAAGAGATTAAAAAAAAAACTCAAAAAAGAACTATTACTATATGAATTCTGCAACTGCTGCTAGCAGTGTGTGAATGTTAAGCAATAAGCCCCTTCCAGACATTCCTTTGCTTAAATTGTGGTAGCCTCTGTGGCGTCTCTCTCCTGGTAAGCTCGGTGTTGTTTCAAACCTCCTGCCTGCTTGCTAAACCTAGCTTATCTGGCATTCCATTACGCCCATTTGGTAGTTACTTGTCCATCACAAGTAACTAAGCCTGAGCCCACACAAATCAAACTCGAATCAACCAATCAAAGTCGTTGTAACTGCGTCATATAGTTTTTATCCAATCCGGTGTGCACAAGTTTGTATCAAACTCGAATCAACCAATCAAAGTCTTTGTAACTGTGTCATATAGTTTTTATCCAATCCTGTGTGCATAAGTTTGTAAAGCCACCCCACTCCTTCAGAATTGTGTATAAAAGGTGCGTGTTAGCCTGGGTCGGGTCTCTCGTCCCTGAAGCTGCTGCGTCGGCTTCATACGTGAGCCCAGACTCGAGCCTGAATAAAGACCCTCATGTGTTTGCATCGGAGCTGACTTTTTGGTGGTCTCTCGGATTTTGAATTTTGGATTTAACAAACCAAAAACCAAATGTTCTGCCAAAAAAATGTAATCATAACTGTACAGCTTTCATGGTTTTTGCCTTTATAAACCCCCTGCTTATTTTGTGTGGGGTCAAGAGTTCTTTGTGGCACTAGCCTGCTCTCGACTGCCAGCCAATAAAGAACTCAAATTCGACTCGCTGCATGTTGGCAACTCCTTTCTCGCTCTTCGGCTATAACAATGGGACTTTATCAGGGTATGAACACTAGGAGACAGGGGTCATATGGAGGCTGACTACCATATCCTAGAAACATAGATTGCTCATTAGCACACAAATACTATTACTTAAACTTCATGTTTCTTAGGATGCAGATTTGTCTTCTCTGTCTCTAGTCCTTTTAATTGTGAAAAATTACATATATACATAAAAGCATATGAAAATATAAGTGCAGCTAACTGAATTTTTATTTTTTTTTGAGTCAGAGTTTTACTCTGTTGCCCAGACTGTAGTGCAGTGGCACAGTCACAACTGCTGCAGTCTCAACTTGCTGGAAAAACAATCACTGTGTGGAAAACAATCACCCAGGTTAAGATCTGGAACAATACTAATACCCCAGAGGCCCATTTATACTCCTACATGCTGTGTGTGAGAATGTTCCTTGTTCTACATCCTCACTAACATTCAGAATTTCAGCCATGTTCATGAGTGTGAAGTAGTATTTCATTACAGTATTAATTTGCATTTTCACGATATGATTTTTTGATATGAGTCCTTTTCATGTGTGGCATATATCTTTCTCCATCCCACTGAGCTGATTTCTATGAAAAGCTTGATTTTCTTCATAGTAGTTTACCACCTAAGAATGCATTCCTTATCACTATACTTTAGACAATTAAAACATGCTCTATGAATAGAATCAAGCAATATGTATTGCATCTATTTTCTTTGACTCAACATTATGTTCTTCAGATGTATTTATATTGCTGAGTGAAACAATTTGTCAATTTTCAAAGTTATGTAGTGTGCCATTATATATCACAATTTTTTCAACTTACTGTTGAGGAATATGTAAACTGTTTTTAATATTTGGCCATTACAAATAAAGCTGCTGTGAACATTCTTGTACATACCTCCTGGTATATATGTGTATGCATTTTTTTTTTTTTTGAGTTGGAGTCTCACTCTGTCGCCCAGACTGGAGTGCAGTGGCATGCTCCTGGCCACCACAGCCTCGACCTGCTGGGCTCCAGCAATCCTTCCACCTCAGCCTTCCAAGTAGCTGGAACTACAGGCACGCGCTACCATGCCCAGTTCATTTTTGATTTATTGTAGAGATGAGGTCTCGCCAAGTTGCCCAGGCGGGTCTCGAACCCACAGGCTCAGGCAATCCACTCACCTCAGCCTTCCAAAGGTGCAGGATTACAGGCTGAGCCACCGAGCCTGGCTCTGTGTATGCATTTTATAGAATATATATATAGGAAAAGAATTGTGTAGGCATTTTCAACTTTAGTATAAATGCCAACCTGTTTTCCAAAGTGGTGGCACTGATTTAAATGCCTACATGCTGTGTATGAGAATGTTCCTTGTTCTACATCCTCACCAACATCCAGAATTTTAGCCATGTTCATAAGTGTGCAGTATTTCATTATAGTTTTAATTTGGATTTTCACAACATGATTTTTTGATATGAGTCCTTTTTATGTGTGGCATATATCTTTCTCCACCCCATTCTTATAATTTTTTTTTTTTTTGAGTTGGAGTCTCACTATGTTGCCCAGACTGAAGTGCAGTAGCCGCTCCTGGCCACCGCAGCCTTGACCTGCTGGACTCCGGCGATCCTTCTACCCCAGCCTTCCGAGTAGTTGGAACTACAGGCGCGTATACCATGCCCGACTCATTTTTTGATTTATGGTAGAGATGAGGTCTCGCCTGCCCAGGCGGGTCTCGAACCCACGGGCTCAGGCAATCCACTCACCTCAGCCTCCCAAAGGCATGGGATTACAGGCTGAGCCACCGAGCCCGGCATCTTATAATTTTCGATAAGTAGAAGTTCTAAATCTTAGGGAAGTCAAATATATCAGTCTTTTTTCTTAGTAGTTGTGTTGGCCTGGGTTCCCTAGAAACCAGATCCTGATTTTACTAGTAGGGAGTCCAGGGAGCAGGTGTGAGGGACAAGGTTAGTGAAGCAAGGAAGGAAAGAGAGCCAACATGAGGATGTTTCATTAGTCTGGACACCACTAGATTAAAATGATCGTTCAACCTGGAGACTGAGTCCTCAATAAACAAACTGCATCTCAAGATCATCTGGGACAAGTGAGAAAGGGGAAGAAATGGGGAAAAATTAATTGGCTCCTGCCTCTCATTGATCAAAACTGTTGCATGGGGCATTATCTCCTTTATGCTTTTAGATTGTGCATACGAGTTTATACCTTACAAAACAGACAAAACTCGTTACTGTCATATTAACAGAGGTTAGGGACATAAGAGTGATAAATGCATGATGGAATCGGAAAATCATAGGTAGATACATAGAGATAGTGATATAGAGATGGGTGTTTCTTTCTTTCTTTTTTTTTTTTTTTTTTTTTAGTGACAGGCTCTCGCCATGTTGCCCAATCTGGCCTCAGAGTTGAAGTCTTACTCTGGCACCCAGGCTGGAGTGCAGTGGCATGCTCATGGCCACCGCAGCCTCGACCTGCTAGGCTCAGATGATCGTTTTACCTCAGTCTTCCAAGTAGCTGAAACTACAGGTGCGCACCACCATACCTGAATAATTTTTTGATTTATTGTAAAGATGAGGTCTTGCCAAGTTGCCCAGGTTCATCTTGAACCCCTGGGCTCAAACAATCCTCTTGCCTCTGCCTCCTTAGAATTACAGGCGCGAGCCACCATGCCCAGCTATAGATATTTTCACTACTTCAGTAAGACAACTCTTGTGACTGAGTACAAGTGAAGAGATCACAAGACATTTCATGCAGGACACAGAAAAAAACTATGTATAGGGCAAGTATGAAGTGGAAGCAGAAGAGTTTTCTGATTATATACCATGGAGGCCAGCTCCTTTGATAAAAATATTTATTCAGGAATAGAAAACAATTGAGGGGGAAAAGTTGGTAGTGAATAATGAACCCTGATTTAAAATGTATTGACTCCAAGTATCTATATACACTGATTTACATTTTCTTCATTCCCTCCCAGAGTGTGGTTAACCAAATACATATTTGGGTTAATAAAGACAGGGCATATACCTCTGGCAGATTTTCAAAGTTTTTTCATTAAAATAACTTTCATTGACTTCTTATTTTATATAAATTTTGTAGAGTGAAGCAAGCTGGGTGTAAGAAAAATCAACCAGTAAAAATGTTATACTTTTTGCTGAGCAACAATGTAAACACATACCATTATGCTGCTGCTGGGAGATGCAGTATGTTGCTCCAGAGTTCTTGATTTCACCACAGAAAAGAATTTCAGAGCAAATTTAAAGTTTGATGGGGTACCCCAAAAAGAGTGGAGTTTATTTATTCAAAATTATGTATTTATTCTTACAAATTTAAACTTCAGTCACCTTCAAAGCACTGTTTGATACAATACACCTATTGAGACACTTTTCCCACTGCTCAAAACAGTCTTTGAACTCGTCAATTTTGATGCCTTTTAGAGCTTCTGCCATTTTTTGTTTCACCTCCTCCACATCAGCAAAACGTTTCCCTTTATGGACTATTTTCATCCAGGGAAACAAAACCAACAAAGTCATTCTGGGCAAGATCGGGTGCATAGGGAGGGTGGGGCATGGAGGGGTCCTGTCTTTTTTTGGTTAAAAACTGCTGAACACTCAGTGCTATGCGGGCAGGTGTTCTCATGAATCACCTATCACGAAATGGGCAAATGTGTTGAATCTAGGGGAAAAAAAATTAACTGAAGCCAAATGCAAACTCAGTACACTGATGCTGACGGGTTCCTAGAAGACTTACCTAGCAGGGTAAGCCTGTACTACAAGGGGTCCGCCCTCCAAAAAAAAAAAAAAAAGACAAATTTTGTTTTTTTGGAGACAGTCCCCCTCATATAGTTAAGAAATAATTTACTGGAAAGCAAAAGGCACGCTCAAGGAACGTGTGGGTGCCTTTAGAGAAAGGGCATGTGCTTGCCTTTGAGAAGAAGCTTTATACGATTTTACAGTAATTACTAAGCAAATCATGAGCTAAGAGGAGTGGGCTGCAGGTATCTGGTCATGAGTTTTGATTACCATCTCTCAACTTTCTAAGGTCAGAAAGATCTTCTAAATAATGAAAGTGATTGCCTAACTAGACTTGTGCTTTTCTTTTTAGAACATCATGTCTGTGTTTTGAGTAACTCCCTATGTTTCTGTGATTTACAATACTAATAGATACATATTCCAGCCTACAAAGCAGTCAGGTCTGGTATGCTTGGTCTGTCAGGTGAAGGTCCTATACCAGTAAGAAATATGTCTGAATGCTTACCCTATTTTAAGCAGGTTTGAAGACCTGCCTGAAAGAAACTTATCTAAACTGCGCCAACTAACCTGCCTCAATACAAACATATGGAATTGAATATATTAAAACTTTTTTTTTTTTTTTAGTTGGAGTCTCACTCCGTCACCCAGGCTAGAGTGCAGTTCAGTAGCATGCTCATCGTCATCCCAACATTGACCCACTAGGCTCCGGTGATCCTTCCACCTCAGCCTTCCAAATAGCCAGAACTACAGGCGCGCACTACCATGCCTAGCTAATTTTTTATTTATTATAGAGACTAGGTCTTGCCAAGTTGCCCGGGCTGATCTCGAACCCATGGGCTCAGGCAGTCCACTCGCCTCAGCCTCCCAAAGTGTTGGGATTACAGGCTGAGCCACTGAGCCCAGCCTAATTTTATATTTAATATAAAAACATAAATTAACAAATGGAATTCTTTTATAATTAAATTTTTCTTTGTTCTGCTTTGGCTTTGAAATCAGAAACCTGATTTTTTTAAAAATTCAGGTTTTGTATCTCTAGTTGATAAAAAATATTAAGCCACCCTTCCATGCTACCCAGAGAGGAGTCCATATGGTGTTGTTCTGGATTCTTGCCATAATTTAAAGGGAAACATTCAGCCGGGCTCAGTGACTCAGCCTGTAATCCCACACTTTGGGAGGCTGAGGTAAGTGGACTGCCTGAGCCCGCAGGTTCAAGACCCATCTGGGCAACTTGGCAAGACCTCATCTCTACAATAAATCAAAAAATTAGCCGGGCATGGTAGTGCACACCTGTAGTTCCAGCTACTTGGAAGGCTGAGGTGGAAGGATCGCCGGAACCCAGCAGGTCGAGGCTGTGGTGGCCGGGAGTGGCCACTGCACTCCAGTCTGGGTGACAGAGTGAGACTTCAACTCAAAATAAAACAAAATAAAATAAAGGGAAACATTCACACTGTCCAGAGTCCTTGATATCCTGACAATGAAGAATGAAGATGTCCTCAAGACCCTTGCAGCAGGAACCCACTTAGGTAGCACCAACCAAATGGAATACACATTTACAAGAGGAAAAGTGATGGCATCTACATCGTAAATCTGAAGAGGTCTTAGGGGAAACTCCTGCTGGCAGCTCATGCCATTGTTGCCATTGAAAACCCTGCTGATGTCAGTGTTATATTCTCCAGAACCACTGGCCAGTGTTTCTTGCAGTGGACTGTGATGAAGTTTTCTGCTGCCACTGGAGTCATTTCTATTGCTAGCACTTCACTCCTGAAACCTTCATGAACCAGATCCAAGCATCCTTCTGGGAGCTGCCTCTTCTGGTGGTTTCTGATAGCAGGCTGACCACCAGCCTCTCACAGAGACATCTGATGTTAACCTACCTACTATTGCTCTCCTCTGTGCTACATGGACATTGCCATCCCATGCAACAAGGGAGCTCACTCAGTGGATTTGATGTGGGGGATGCTGGCTCAGGAAGCTCTGCATGTGTGGTACCATCACCTATGAACACCTGTGTGAGGTTATGCCTGTACTCTACTTCCAGAGATCCTGAAGAGATTGAAAAGGAAGAGTAGGGGGGTTGAAAAAGCTGTGACCAAGGAGGAATTTCAGAGTGAATGGACTGCTCCAGTTCCTGAGTTCACTGCTACTCAGCCTGAGGTTGCAAACTGGTCGGTTTGAAGGCATGCAGGTGCCCACTGCCTATTCAGCAGTTCCCTACTGAAGACTCAACTTGACACTGAAGACTGGTCTGCAGCTCGCACTGTTCAGGCCACTGACTAGGTAAAAACAACCATTGAGTGGTCTTAAGCGGTTCTTCCACAGGCTCTTAAGCAAGACAGAAATAAGGCTGGCGAAAAACAATCCGTTTCGTATGTTGTAACCGAGTTGCGAGAAAATAGATTGCCTGCACAGCAAAAGATTAAATTATGAGCTTTTTATTAGTCAGCGGTTGAGAGAGGGGTTTATATTATCAAAATTTCTCAACCCTGAGTGAAATTTTTAGGGGGTCTTTTATAGGCAAACTGAGGAATTACAGAGATAGTACATCTGGTTTTGGATTAGGCAAGGGTAGGCAGGGGTACAACTCAGATGACAGCAAGCACTGAGAGGGTACAGGGCTGTGGGGTTGATTATACGCAAACTCTAAAAATGTTGCATCAGCCACACGGGTTTAATCAAACAAAATGGAGTTCTATAACAAAATGAAATTTTAACAATTTTGAAACTAAAATCATTAATATTAAACCTCAAACATTTTGAACACTGCAAACACATCAAACACTTCACACACACACACACACACACACACACACACACACACACACACACACACATATGGCCATTGTTTAGGGTCAATACTTTTTTCACGTTTTGACTATTCTTTTGTGTGTTGTCTTTTCTAATGTATTTAGAATGCACAGTCTTGAGACTGGCAACTAGGAAAATTCTGGTTATACGTTGGGTGAGGAGGAGGTTTCGAGTCAAAAAAAACTCACCAGACCTCTGTCTTTCATAATATGGGCCCCGGTAGTGAGTTACCTCCACCACGATCACAAGTGCTTAGAGAAAGACCTCTCCAAAACTTACCGATGTCTATGTTGGTTTTGATTATCGTCTCCCACGCCCAACCCTACTCTGCGCTTTCCCATCCTCGAGTTCAACCTCTAGCAATCAGGAACTGGGTGGTCACGCTACTTCTGTGGGGGTCGAGACTTCGGTGGGCGCTCTTGCCGAGGTGGGTAAACTCCGACACAGCAGCTACGTTTTGGGGGTAATTTGTAGTTCCATCACTTAAAACCACATATTGTCCACTCATAATTTAACAGAGGTAGGAGGGCAGGAAAGGGCAAAGACGCTCCCACGGTCCGCAAACTCGGCCGCTCCTGAGGCCGAAGGCGTCTCCGGAAGAGCTGGCTACTCTCCCGCTAACCCCTCCCTTCCGCTCCGCCCAGCCCGTGCGCAGGCCCTCGAGGTCACGTGGCCTCCCGGGAAGGTGTGGGGGGAGTGGGTGGCCCAGCGGCCGCCATCTTGCGGGCTTGGAGGCGGGGCGTGCCGAGCTCGGGGCGCGCGCTTCGCCTCCCCTCCCCTCGCCCA